>NW_023458926.1:62506-90537 GCF_013731165.1 Rhagoletis pomonella
AATTAATGTAAAATTCTTGTCAATATTTAATGTGAGTTTCAAGTGATGCGGGTACTTAAGCGAACATAATTATTGATGTAGTTACAACTTCTTGTTAACTTACATAAATAAATCCCTGAATAAAACATGAACATTTAATGAAGTATGTATACGCATTTTAAAACCATGATCTTGGGATTATTAAAACACATTAACACATAAAGAAAAATTTTATTATCAAGTAATTTTTAAGCAAAAAACAAAACCGACTTCAATTCTCATATAAAAATTTAAGATTATCAATTATTCTTCACAATCCAATTATCGGCTCTAAACAAAATTAATATGGGACCACACTTCCGATGCCAAAAATTATCGAAATCGGTTAACGTGATCCAAAGTTATGCCGTAACATACAATTAAAAGAAAATATTCCGACGAACTGACCGAACTGACGACCTCCTCCTTTTTTTTGAAGTCGGTTAGAAATAGATAAAGCAATGTTTTGTAATGTTTACAATAATTCAGTTCTTCTAAAAGTCATTGATTATACATATTTATACATACATACCACGATTGAGAGAAATAGAGATTGCGCCCATCGCGGTACTGCTAATCCGCTCTTTGTGAATATGACAGAATCAGCTGTGTGCGTGACGACATCTTGGTGCAATTTTTTATTGAGGAAAATCATATAACGATTTAACTGGGTATGGTTTAGTTATTTGCCTAATGATTTCGGGCTATTGTGTCCGAGTGGTTGACCCGATCAAAAAAATTTTACAAACACTTGTAGACGCTTTACTTGTTTACGCTTGTTTACGCTTTATTGTAAAACCTAATTTTGTAATTTGCGGTCTCTAATTTTTTAATAAATAAAAAATGCACTTTTTTGTGAACTTCGGAGTGAGTTCTACACAAATATACTGTGGATAGCGTAGCCTTAGTTATATTCACAAGAAATGTTGAATACCCTCGACAATAGAAAGGTGTTCAGAACAAATACTGTTTATCGAGTTAACATTTACAAGTTTAGACCATTTTCCAATGGTTCCCCAGGGGTATGTGAAAGGTTTCGAGGGATCAGGTGTGACGTCTTACAAAGTGTGAGCTGTGCTCTTTCTAGTGGGTTAGATATTAAGACAAGTAACAAGTTGCAAGAGCCAAAAAATTGCCGTTGATTTTTTAGAATTTTTTTGCTGAAGGTGCTGCCGTTTTCTTCACATAAAAATAAATTGTGTTTATTCGTTAAATCGTCGCTGCGCCAACAAAAACAGTTATGTGATTTTTGTAAATTTTTTTTCTTACATATTTTATTAATACTATCTATTGCCCACATTTCTGCATTTGCCGTTTTCTTATATCTCTTTTGGTTTAGAACTGATCAAAAACAGCTATGTGCTCGTAGTACTAGAAAAATCTGAAAAATCGCGTATACGCTTACTTGCTTATAACTGTTTTTGATCGCAGATGAGTGTGCTTTGATTTCGATGTAAAAAATATTTATAAACCAACTAAAGACATACATACGTATGTATGCACATACCACTTACACTACATAGATTCTACTATTTAATTTGATCGCTTGCAATTGGAATTCAACAATTAACGAAAGTAAAAAGTATGGAGGTAGACAGTGTCCACTCTACATTAGAAAATGTATTCAATCCACCGATATATTCACTAATGGACTACATAAGTCGTATGCGACAGGCGAGGCCATCACATCCTTATATTGTTAATTATTTAGAGTGCACATATGAAATTATTTCTTGTCAATACGAGCTTTCATTGGATATCACCCATCGAAACTTTGAAAAAGTGCATTGGGTCAAGTTAAAACGCTGACCGAAAAAACGGTTCGCATATCTGGAAATTTCATGGTTTGTACAAAGTATGTGTCCACTCATCACTTTGCATTAGTTTTTATTACAAAAATCCAATTAAAATATTTCTGACCATTTTTCATTACATAACAGGAGCAACGGGCAACGTGTGCTAATATTTCCGTGGGTACCTGCCGAATCCGGTCCTACACCACGGCGCTCAAAAGCACAGTCGATCAAATCAATGCAAAGATCAGCGGCCCGAAATGCAAGCATCTCGGTACCAATTGGAAGTGAGGAATGGACACACTTACCACCTTGGTAAGGTACGAGGTCCGGCACCCGGTTGCAATGCAACTCCACATCGACCCAGAATGACTCTCCCCGCATTTGGGTTTAAACCACAGCCACCACGATACTCCCCGAGGGGCCGTACCCAAGAACAGGCCAGAGTAAACTCTGGGGGTTCCTGTTCCCCGTGGTACCAGAATTAAGTCTCCGGTCAGACCTCGTAGCCGTAACTACTCCCAGTTGAGTTTCCAAACTACTCTGGACTGGTCGCCCCCACCCACGAAATTAACCCCTCAACTAATTGCACGCCTTCTTCGTCTAAACACCTCTCGTGCAAATACCCCCAGACTTTCAACATGCCGGCTCGAAGAGAGAGCATCGTCAAAAATATACCGTCCGTCAGTCCATCTAATCCCCATCCCAGATAAATCCCTAATGTCAAAGTACATCGGACATTCACAAACAACGTGTCTAGAATCCTCGCTTTGCGCACCACATACACAACTTTGCGAATCATGAAGATTCCGGCTATGCAAAAACGCATTAAATAGCCCATTTCCGGTCAGAAGAAACCCAGACTCAGACAAAATCTGAAATCCGGGTTTTCACGGACAAAATTAACGTCACGAATACACTCATGTGTCACCCGGCCGTTGGAACTATTGTCCCAACGGTCCTGCCACTACCTTAAGACCGTCTCCCACAAGGACCGTTTACATTCCAAGTACCCTCTCTCTCCAAGTCGGAATCCGAAATCCACCCATCCAACAACGGTATCTCCATGCTCCTTCTTAACTGGAAAGCCACAGAATGCTCTATAACCACCAAATCAAGAGGAGGCACCCCCAAGAGCACCTGCAACGCATCAGTGGAAACTGTGCGACATACCGGCAGACAAGACAGCAGCATTACCCTCTGGCATGACAAAATCTTTTTGCGACCCACAACCTTCATAGCAGATTCATACCAAACAGCAGAACCATAAGTGGCACAAGCCACAAACAGGCCCTGATATATGGTACGAACAGCACGTCGGCCTAGGCCCCAATCAGACCTCAAACCGCGACGTACCTGACCCATAACACCAAGAAGTCCGTCCTTAAGGCGCACAAAATGCAAACCAAAGTTCATCCGCTCGCCCATTACCAGCCCCAAGTATTTGACTTGCATCTCGAACCTGAGACTGGTTCCGTTTAAGCGGGTGACCGGCGGGCGACCACGCGACAATTTCCCCTTGAGGAGCATCATCACTGTCTTCTCTACCGACACATCAACACCCACATCTGCACCCCATGCACTAACTACACTGAGCAGCTGATTTCCCTTCAGATCTATTTCAGCTCTCGACTGCCCCTCTACCAAGATGAGAAGGTCATCTACGTACGCGCTGAAATTGCAAAGTGGCTCAAGCTGCCTTAACAGGGTATACATCATGAGGTTCAAAATAAATGGACCACATATGGAACCCTGACTAAAGCGGCTCTCCTGCCAGAGAAATAGCTACGCCATAAAGCCAACTCTGGACACCCAAGTCTCTCTAGCAGCTCAATGACCCTATCCCAACGTAAATAGTTGAACGCGCCCTTAAAATCAACGAATATGCCAAGAACATACCTACAGGTACTATTCTTGACACAACCCTTGACGCTAAGCCAAACATCCTCAATACTGCGTCCTTTCCTAAACCCATACTGCCTAGCCGACATACTACCCCCAGTAAGCTCCTGAAGCCTTTCCACCATGACCCGTTCCAGCACTTTTCCAAGCACTGGAAAAAAACTTATGCCCCGATAAGATCGAGGATCACTCCTGACTTTATCAGGCGACTTCAGAAGAGAAACCACCCTAGCTACCTTCCACCCACGTGCAAAATATCTCTCACACATGCATTTATCATAGATAGCCTCCAAGTATTCCGGAATTAACTTCCACAAGCATTTGCACATCTCTCCGTTCAAACCATCAAAACCCGGTGACTATCCAGACCTAACCAGGTCAAATGCATACCCCAACTCCCCAACATCTAGTGGAGGGACAGGTACCTCTTGTGCTTGAGGAACCTGAACCTCCGTACTAGGAAAGAACGCACCTAACAAGACCCCCGCACACTCCCTGCACGTTGTTAACACGGAGCCACTAACTCGAAGAGAGGTGATCTCCTCACTTCGACGCCTGCGACAGATCCTATAGACCTGTTCCCAAGGGTCGTCCCTATTTTCCCCCACAGACCTTCTCCACTCTTCCTCCTTCACCCGTAAAAGCATCTCCTTATACTCCCTCATTTCCCGAGAAAACAGCGATCTAGCTTGAGCTAGACCCTCACCCCCCCTACGTCGTTACCGCTGAAACCGTCGCCTAAATCGACGGACGGACCTTCGTTTCTCAGAGAGTGGGAAGAGTGGAGTAATCTCAATCTTTATAGGATTGTTATCACTTACACCCCATCTTCCCTTGACTTCCCACCCAAATCTGAACGTCATCATCCCAGCCCTGTTCACCAGAGTTAGGTCAATGTCGCTGGCACCCATCGGCCCATCAAACGTGTACCACTCACTAAGCATATTGACAACGTCAACGCCACTGATCATCCATCACCCACTCACCTAATACTTCACCCCGCTGGCAGCTTTGATATCCAGACGAATGTCGGGATGTCTTGCTGAACCACATAGGAGAAGAAGCATTTGCGTCTAAGCCAATGACCACCGGCGTGCTACTCGCTAGTAGTAGCACGGTGTCAAAATACCTAATATATGGCTCCAGAGGCTCGCTGAATTTGCAGTACATGCAAGCAACAAACAAACGCCCAAACTCTTCCTCCAACCCCACAACTAGCCCCCAATCAGACGAGTCTACCAAAACACATCTGTGGCTGGACCCACTCACCACCACCGCCGGATTGACCCTACGATCAGCAAATACCTTAAATCCTCCAGGAAGTCCTCGTACCACCCCATGAGTGGAATAGGGACACTTGCAAAATATTTGCTATTGGCACCAGGAATCAATTGTTTTGCTCTCCTGAAAAGTTATTAAAAAACACATATGTAACTGTTTTTGTTGGCGCAGTGACGAAATGGAAGCAAATGCGACAAAAAATTCTAAAATATCAACGGTAATTTTTAGCCACTTGAACCTTGTATGTTGTTACACTGACGGTGGGAAATAATATCGATTGTGTAGCGCTGCCGCTGAATTTCAAAATATGCAAATATTTTAAAAATTTCAAAAAAGACTTAAAAGGGGAAAATTATAAGTAAAATGGTAAATAGGGAAAAAAATCAGGTACTTAGGCGGGTTGGGTAAATAAGCGGGGTGGTAAGGAGGGATTTCTTGCAGGTGAATTTAAAAAATTCACGGGGCCCAAAAATGTTGGTTACTTAAGCGGTGAAGGTACTTAAGCGGGTATGACTGCATATAACTAACTGAAATGAAATTTTATGTTCCTAAATATTTCTTGCTTAACACCGTATAAAAAGTGCTTTATGTAATGTACATAAATGTGATATGAGTACATATATCTTTATACATACATACACATGTATGTACCTACATGTGTATGTAATGTTGCATAACGACCCTGCAGTACGCGGAAGCGACTACAAGACTGATGAATCGGTAGCTATGTACCTGGTAAACTCCGTCAATTACCAACCGACTACTTGCAGTGTATTTCATAGATTACCTTAACAAGGCAATGTTCTAAGCGGCAGTCACCATCGGCTCTCTCTGCACTACCGGGAGTTACTAAACTGGTCACTTGCGTGATTTATGGGAGCTCTCTGTCGTAGTTTTTTCGCTACTCTGCTTCCGATTGGTTCGACTCTGCACTACCATGTGCACTACCACGGGTTCATAGAGCAGCTACTTACCTAGGAGACGGTGCAGTAACGGTTCAAAAGTAGCGATTGACTCCAGTTACCACCAGCGGGTTCCGAGTTGAATACTTTCAGAGCTGGAGTGTCGACGTCCATTCGAAGGACATGGTCAAGCCAGCGGAGCCGCTGTATTTCAATTCGCTGCACTATGTCCATGTCGTTGTAAACCTCATCATTCCATTGTCTGCGATACTCGCCGTCGCCAACGCGAAAAGGCCCGTAAATCTTCGGTGAAATCTTTCTCTCGAACACTCCAAGACCCGCCTAATGGGATGTTGTCATTGTCCATGCTTCTGCGCGATATCCCAGCACAGGCATGATGAGTAACTTATAGGATGTGATTTTCGTACGTCGAGAGAGCACTTTATTCCCGAATTGCCTACTCAGCCCAAAGTAGCATTTGTTGGCAGGAGTGATTCTGCGTTGGATTTCCCTGCTGGCATTATTATCGGTGTTAATGCTGGTTTCCAAGTAAATGAAATTCTCCACTTTCTGGAAATTATAACTATCAACAGTGACGTGGGTGCCAAGGCGCGATGTTCAGACTGTTTTTTTTATGAAAGGAAATACTTCGTCTTGTCTTCGTTACCACCAGACTCATTCGCTTTGCCTACTTATCCAACTTGGAAAAGGCAGAACAGACTTCCCGGTTTTTGCTACCGATGATGTCGAAGTCATCGGCATAAGCCCGCAATTGTACGCTCTTGTTGTTCCTGAGCAGTTCAATTTGGCAGCTCTTATTATCTTCTCATCAGACTAAAGAAGTCTCATCAAAGGGAGTCGCCCTGTCTGAAAACCCGTTTGGTGGTGAACGGTAGGGAGAGGTCATTCCTCATTCTGACGGAGCTGGTGGTATTGCTCAACATCAGTTTACACAGCCGTATGAGTTTTGAAGGAATGCCAAATTCAGATATAGCGGCGTATAGGCAACTCCTTTTAGTGCTGTCGAAAGTGGCTTTGATGTCAACAATGAGTGTCGATCCTTTTCTCGCGGGTCTTTTCCAAGATTTTGCGTATTGCGAATACCTGGTCTATGGTGGATATGCCAGGTCAAAAGCCACATTGATAAGGCCCCATCAGTTCATTGACGATGGGCGTCAGTCTTTCACACAATACTCTCGATAAGACCTTGTAACCTATGCTAAGAGGACTTTTCCCGCGGTATTTGGCGCGAATGGCTGGGTCGATTTTATTGTGGATTGGGTAGAGCACACTTAAATTCCAGTCGTCGGGCATGCGTTCATCTGACCATATTCTGCCAAAGAGTTAATGCATGCGCCTTATCAACTCCTCGCCGCCGTACTTCAATAGGTCAGCTGGCAGGCTGTCAGCTCCAGCAGCTTTTTGTTTTTCAGCCCCGTTATTGCTATTCGTACTTCGTCATAGTCAGGCGGTGGAACATCGACTCCGCCATCATCGACTGGGGCTCGGGTTTTTCCCCTCCACAACTTTCCGTGCTGCTACTTTTCCGTAGGGTGGAAAAGCTTTCCCTCCAAAATTTTAGTACGTTCTGAACATCGGTAACCAGGTCCCCATTGTTGTTCTTAGAGGAGTATGCCCTGGTCATGAAACCTAGCAAATTTTTCGGGCATTCTTCCTGTCGGCCAGCATTTCAAGCTCTTCACGCTCACGTATTTCGCTCCCTCTTCTTATTGCGGCAAATACGTTTCTCTTCCCTCTTCAGCTCTCTATAACGGTTTCTCATGGCTCGAGTTCCGCCCGATCGCAGTGTGGCCCTGTAGGCGGCATCTTTTTTCTCTGCAGCTTCTTGACACTCGTCGTACAAGTTGTTCTTTCGGGCTCGCTGAAATCCGCCTACTTCTCCGGCGGCGGTACTTATCGAGCGGGAGATGTGGAGCCACTGCTCGCATATGTAGGTTTGTTGAAAAGTGCTCTCTGAGAGTCGAGTGGCGAATAAATTGGCCGTCTGTTGCGATTGGAGCTTTCCTTGCATATTTGGTCGCACATTTTTTGCTGCACAGAGGCGGGCTAATTAATGTCTCAGAAACTATTAGGGTATTGCCGTATCTCGAATTACGATTATCCATTTAGTTCGTAAGATATACGTGATTAAGTGGAACCACGCTTTTTTTAGCTGAATAACGGTAAATTGCAAATATCTCAAAAACGTATCCATAAAAAAAATTAGCTCGATTTTCGGAATCAGCGAACGATTCTACATACGAATTGAATAACGGCGTCTAGTGAACAAAAACACAAACGGCAAATAACACAAACGGCAATAACGCAAAATTTGCTTTATTTCACTTTTAAATGGGAAATAATACCAAAATCTGAGATTTTCTTTATTTCCAACAAATGTTGGAAATAAAACAAATTTTACCTTATTTATCATTGCTTATTTATACTACATATTTGTAAAAAAAAAACAGTTTACTGACAGAAGGAAAAGGGACTTTGTTTATTCCAAAAATACAATTAAATCAAGGCACATTGAACAGGTAGTATCAGTATAGCAGCTGATTTGATTTTTTTCAAATTATTTGTTCTCGAAAATGTCAAATATTTCTTATTTCTTCTCACAAAAATTCTAAATTGTTAAAATCTATTTGCATGTCAAACCTTTTTCCATACAAAACCAGCGATTGAATATCAGCTTTTGGAATGCTCGCTCAACTCAGCAGCACAACCGCTGATTACTGGGCCTGGCCCAAGGCACATAAATACAGGTAGAAGCCAAAATGACGTTGCTCTCATGAGAACCAAACCTTTAAACTTCAACTTGTTTTTCATTTATTTCCTATATTTCGTTACGCTTTGAATGTCATATCGTTGTTTTTTTTTTTTTTGAATGTTCGTTAATAACAAATTTTAATTAACATTTGAATTTTTGTAGTGTTGTGCAGTTTATACTTAATGTATGTGTTAAAAATGCAACACCGAAGCGTTGTTTTTTATGTGGTGTTAAATATGAAGCAGATACCATTTAACGTGCCTCAATGTCCTTCGCGTAAAGAGCGTTGCGAAAGCAGCTGTGGGCCAGAGCTGCAGCGAAATGCCTTGCTGTGCGTTAAACATTTTAAAGCAGCAGATTTCATAAATGCACCGGGAGGTACAGGAAAGGCACGTTTGATGCCAAGTGCTGTTCCTATGACCCTTATGCCGGAAAGTCCCTCCAACAACACTGCAACTCATAAATTAAAAACATAAAACAAAATACAAATTAACAAATTTTAACTAAAGAAAAATAAATAAATAGAAACAAAACTTCAAATTTACTCAAAAACGTCAACCAGCGAAATGTAATTTTTTATTTTTCCTTACACACGCTCATTTTTACTTTTACTCTCCCGAAAACTTTGACTTTTGTAGGTTTGATGTCAATTTGGCTTCTACCTGTTTTTATTGTACCATGGGCCTGGCCAAGGTGTATTCAAGGTGTGATTGACAATTCAGTGCGGCTCTCTTTTAAGGTACTATTATGTCAAAAAGTATAAACAAACGAATTAACCCTTAGTTTTGCATGTACCTTGTCAGCACCTAGGCTTTTATTTCGATTATAGTTTTGTTCTATTTACATTACCGGGAATATATATATTTTGTCAATAAAATGAAACAAATTGTTTATAAAATAGTTTTAGTAATTTTCTTGTTTTTAATTTCCCAAGTTTTATGCTTTTGTGCGTTTATTTTTATATTTAAATTTTTTATCCTAAACATTATTCGACACTTAGAAAAGTAGGATTTTACATTTGTTTCCAATTTTATATGTGAGCTTAACTAACAATTTTGAAATTAAATTTTTTTCATGCGAAATAGTTTTCCATTAAAGACTTCGCTTCGAGCAGTTTTAAATTAAGCTCTTCCAAACTTGCTTGCATGGTTTTAATTATTTCGGTAAGAAGAAATATTTCTGTTCTCAAATCCTCACTTGTTTCAGTTATTTCGTATGGCATAGGGACTGCGCCTGGGTATAAACGAGCTCGTTTGAAAGTGCTTGATTCGGACGGACCACTAATGAAATCACTTTCCTTGAAGTGGCTTTCACAAACGCGAGATGAATCACGTAGTACAACACCACAGCTTTCTTCGCATCGCTGCCGTCTTAATTCGCAACTAGGGGGTTTAAAACATCGCACTATTTTCGTGTCCTTACTTTTATTGCATACAGCGCACCGTTCAAATGTTTTGCTCCGTTTCATCTTGGTTTCCTTACATTAAATATTTAAGAAAAGTCGAACGTATTTACTTATTACCCAACTTTAAATGTACTTACTTGCTCTCCTCGGCGGTTTATCTCTTAACAATTTCATGTTTATTAAGAAAATTTGTTGCTGAAAAATTTGTGTGTAACCTTTTTAGAACAAATTCAAATTTGAAAAAAAAAAATTTCAAATGGGTTAAGAATTCATTTTAGTTTGACATTATAGCCTGTTTCTTATGAGAGCAATGTCAAAATCAATCACACTTTGTTGAATACATTTTGGGCCTGGCACAGGATGGATCAATGCTTCAATTTCAATTTTTTATCTTTTTCGTATTTCGCATAGCACGCATTGACGTAGAAGAAAAAAATCGGAACAGTTCTTGACACCTTCGATACCAGAAGCAACAACAAAATACAGGCAAATGTTGTTCTTTCTCAAATGCTCAAAACCTGTTTGATAGGCCTTAATTAAACAAAAAATTTGATATAATTCATATGAAGAAAGTAATATTCACAAAATATTTTTACCATGATAAAGACAATAGAAGACAAAACCATTCTCTCAATTCGGTGGCCATGATTTTTTTCTGACGTTTGCAAACATTTTAAAATCATATAAAATTGAAAATAAAAAAATTCAATTGTTCACAATTGTTGTTGTTTGAGATTAAAAGTGAGAATGTGTGTGTGAGCTTGAGTTCGAATTTTGAAATTATATTGCTGGCAAACGTCAGACTGCCTCTCAATGATTTTACCTTGTTATGTTTTTATAATGATTTTTAATTATGAAAAGTCTAACAAAATATAGGAAAAGCATCGTCTTTAAAAACTGCTCGGCATATTGGACATAGCGCTTTTGTATGAATTTTATCTCCACGCTTATTAATATGTTAAGAACATTGCTGGAAAACCTTAAAATGTTTGCATGGAACCATGTCGCAATAAACAGATGAAGTAATAAAACGGCTTTCTCGCTTTATTTTCTGACATTCGGCTGCCTTATAGTCACATTTTATAGGCAAATTTTCAAATAAGGCAGTGGCACCTGGTAAATTCCACTATGGGTGGGATACATGCAATAACACCATACACAATAATTCCCCTTACTTGGACATTAAAAAGCAGTTTCAGAAGTGAACTAGTGTTATTTTAGGGGGAGGGGCGGCGAACGCGGGGCGGCGTGCGAACGCGGACCGCCGCGATGCCGGGTACTTTCAAAATTCAATACTTACAAATCCGTCCATTTAACTTGTTCATGTACTACTTTTTGTCAAATGTAACTGGGGTGACTACCTACATACACATGTGCATTATTTTGCTTTATTACTCAAATTGGTAAGTTAAAAAGTTGGTCTTATTGCTCATATTTAATTAGGAAATACCACAAATTTGCGTTATTGCCGTTTGTGTTATTTCACCCCCCCGTAGATAACATGTCATCTTCGACTATGCTCACTGCCAAAAACATTGCCGATATGAAAAGTATTGGCGCTTCGTCTGCTTTTTCATGTGTTATTGACGTTACTTCTCCTGATGTAATTGATATGACACCATTATCGTATGCGAATGCTCTTTCTGGTTCTATCGTCACTGCTAAAAGTAAAAAAAAAAGCAAACATCTGCTAATATTAATACACTTCCTAACGTCAATGCTTCTATTGCTGATACCGTTGTTGCTAGTAATACTAAAACTACGAGCGCTCTCGGATCTGCTGCTGCTAAGATAAATAATAACGAGACATCCGCTAGTGGTAATGCACTTTCTAACGACAAAACTTCTGGTGCTGGTGTACTGAAAGACAACATAAAGAGGTAGTAATCCCAGTAAAGAATTGGATGTTGTTGTTGCGCTCAAATGATTGCATTTGTCGTCTTTTAAGCCCTCTGTTAACGAAAATGACATAATCAATTTTGTCGCCAAACATGCATCGATTGATTCTAACAGCATCTATTGCTATAAGCATATTAAAAACGACCTTCCTGCTGACTCTTTCAAGAAATTGGTAAGAGTTAATTTCAAGTTGGGTGTCTCTTTATCAGACTATAATAAACTGCTAAGCTCTGCGTTCTGGCCAGTAAGTAAGGTGCGCCCATTCCAATTTTTTCAAAACGCCAACGCTGCACAATCAGTAACGTGAATGAATCTGCCAAACCAAATTGCTCCTCAACTCCAAACTATTCTTTGCATTATCACAATGCGAGTGGAATGCGTACGAAATCCTCACAGTTTCATCTCAATGTTTAATCACATGATTTCGATGTTATAGCTATAACTGAGACTTGGTTAAATGCAAATCTTTCTTCGAATGAATTTTTCGGCGACGACTATTATGTTTACGGTCCTTGTTAAAGGCGGAGACGTTTTACTTGCAGTCAGAACGGATTTTTGCAGCAAAGCTGTTAATCTGAATGGTGTTGGTAGTGATCTGGAGCAAATTTGTGCTAGTGTTAAGTTTACTAACAATAAAACTATTTTGTTTTTAATATCTTATATTCCGTCTAATAGTGATATTGCTGTTTATCAAAGTCATTTGGGTAATCTTGTAGATGTAATTAACAATGCTAAGCTGTCTGATGAGATTTTTTTCTTAGGAGATTTTAATTTATGTAGCATTTCTTGGCAGTCATAGTAATAGCATATTGTCTCCGAATATCAAGTCTGAAATAGATGACTTAGTTATATCGACAATGTTTTCAAACGATTTTAAGCAATGTAACTCGGTTTCAAACAATAATGGTAGGTTTTTATACCTAATTTTTGCTCCTGCAGAACTTAAAATATCATGCTTTGAAAGCACAGCGCCTATTTAAGATAATAGTTTACATCATAAAGCTCTAGATGTTAACTTTGACTTTTATAATTTTGAAAAGAAGCCGCTAGAGTCCGCAGTGGAATATAATTACTTTCGGGCAGACTTTTCTGCAATGAATACATTTTTGTCGGACATTGATTGGAGTCTTTAGGTAGACTGGAGGATCATTACGATATTATGCGTCAATGGTTTCTGCAAGCCATCTCCAATTATGTTCCGTCTAGGCAAATCGTAATAAATAGAAAACCTCCGTGGATCGATTCAAAGCTTTCCCATTGGAAAGATGTTAAAAATAAAACATATAAAAAGCTGAGAAATTGCAATAATGAAGAGGATCGACAGAAATTTATTTTTCTGAGAAAGGAGTTGGACTCTCTCCATAAGTTTCTATCTAAGCAATATATGTTCAAAGTGGAATCGGAAATTTTGGTTTTTCATAAATTCAAAGAGGCAAACTAATGGATTTCCTACTATCATGGAATATGATGGTTTAATGTCTGCTAATACGGAAGATACTTGCAACCTTTTCGCTCAATTTTTGCAGAAGGTTTACACAAAACAAAATACTTCTACATTTTGCAACTTTACCCATACTGAATTGCCAACAATTAATTCTTTTGAAATCTCTGCAAATGATGATCATCTCGCAATTTCGAATTTGAATTCAAGCTCTAAGGTAGTTACTGAGGGATTTTCTCCTGTGTTTTTCAAAAACTCCGCCGACTGCTTAACTAACCCTATTGCACTGCTTTTCCAGAAATGCTTAAAAAGTGGATCTTTTCTTGAGCCTTGGAAATTATGCTCAATAGTCCCTATATTCAAATCGGGTGACCGGAATGACATATGTAATTATAGACCAGTTGTTAGGCAGAGCACCATGGCTAAACTATTTGATTTCATACTCCTTCAAAAGTTATTTGATCCTTTAAGCAGTGCTATTGTGGATTGCCAACACGGATTTTATCCTGGTAGATCAACGTGTACTAATCTAGCTTTAGTAACAAATGAGGTAGTTCATGTTTTTGAAAATCGGTCTCAGCTTGATGTAATCTACACAGACTTCTCCAAGGCATTTGACAAAGTCAATCACTCATTGTTAGTGCATAAATTACAGGCCTACGGTATCACAGGTACACTTTTAAAGTTTTTAACTTGCTTCGTACGTGGAAGGAAGCTTGTTGTTACAATTGGGTTTACGACATCAAGTTTTCTTATTAATGCCTGGTCAGGAATCCCACAAGGGACTCATTGTGGCCCTCTCTTGTTTCTTATATTCATAAATGACTTGCCGTATCAATTTAAATTCGCTCATTGTTTGATGTTCGCTGATGATGTAAAATTATTTCTTAGAGTTCGAGACCTGTCGGACTGTGCTAAACTTCAACGTGATCTGAATAGTTTTGAAGAATGGTGCACCATGAATAGTTTGTTTTTAAACGGGAATAAATGTTTTAAATGTAACATATTCAAGAATTAGTTACACCATTTAATTTAGTGATTTATTCCGCAGTTTTGAGATGAAGGATTTGGGTGTTTACTTTGACTCGAAACTCTCTTTCTCTAAGCACGTTGACTTTATTATTGTCAAGTCATTTGCCATGATTGGTTTCATAAGGAGGAACTCTGAGGACTTTAAAGATCCTTTGACTTTAAAGTCACTCTATGTTTTGTTGGTAAGAAGTAGACTTGAATATTGCTCATTCATTTGGAATCCGTACCACGATACTCATTCAGCAAAAATCGAAAAGGTTCAAAAAGTGTTCACTAAAATAGCTTTTTGCAAACTGAATTGGCAGAATGGCCTTGCATCATATACTGCCAGACGCAAGTTGCTGGGGCTCCAAACTCTTCATGAAAGGAGAATTTGTTCATCCCTTATTTTTGCATATAATTTCATGAATCATCACATTAATTGTCCATTGTTAGCCAGTTTATTCAATTTTTATATTCCACCGCGAGATTTTAGACGAAATAGGTTACTTGTGGACTCAGCTCATAGAACTAGTTATGCGTTCAACGAGCGAATCAGTAGATCAATTCGGCTATGTAACAGATATAATAAAGATCTCGATTTTAGTGCAAGTTTGGATAGATTTAAGCTCCAACTATTTTCGATTTTTAATTAGCTAGTTTGTAAGAAGCATTTGACTTTGTAGACTGTAAATAAATAAATAAATAAATAAAATGTAAATATTAGGGATGTGCCGGGTATCCGGTAGATATCCGGAATCCGGCTTATCCGGCCGTCTTACTGTTATCCGACTATCTGGCCGGATTTTCGGCCTCGACTCAATTTAAAAATCTAGTTCAAACATTTATATTTATAATGAAAATTTAATCGTACTTAATTAGTAACTAAAGTTAAAATTATCATATTTTTCATTATCAAAAGAAGTATTTCCGAATTATCGGCCAACAACGTACATCTATTTTCTATGCTACCCAATACACTCGACAATCTTTCTGAGTTCACTGAGGAAGGTGGTGCGCAGAGATACTTCATTGTCAGTGTAAACAAAATTTGAAATTATTTGCGACTATGATTCCACAAATATAAAAAATCTTTTTGTCAGGGTATAAGGGGTAGCTGTAAATATTTCTCTATTTCTAATCGCTGCCTTGTCTACCCATCGTTTGACTATCCACATCACTACAAAAACCGTAAGCAGTATCAGAGCCGCTGGCGATTCCCTCAAAGCATTGCCAATAGAGCTGTCAAACTATCGATAGTCAAGTCCATCAATGTTTTACGATAGTCTTAAGGGTGACTATCGATACTATCGATAGTATCGACCCATTTCATATGTTTTTTTTAAATCCATTTATTTCTCGTTTTCTTGCTTTTATAAATTTGTTTATTTTAGCGGCTTACGGTTGCATTTTAGTGTCGAGAAATATTGCTAGAAATTCATTCGCCGTGTAAACAGTCAAAAAGCGATTTCAGAAACTTTCCCTGCAATTCGCTTTTCGGAAATAAAAAATTTTCTTTCGAAAGACACTTTCCATGCAAGGTGCCACTGCTCGTGAAACTGCTTTCTGAAATTTCTCAATTTGACAATCCTTTGAAATATATTGCATTGCCACTTCTGAGACGCTCTTAAGACGGCAATGTAACCTCTGCTATTTACACGCTTAAAATAAAAAATGGCGCTTTTAGAAATAATGCCATGAACCAACTAAACAAATCACCCAGCACGGCAACCGTGTATTTGTAATTGCATCTGAGAAAAAAATAATAGTTGATAACATGGCGGCGAAAAAATGACGTCACTGCAAAAAAAAATACTTTTTCTCCCACTTCGTCATGGGTGACATTTACTCTTTGGTTCATGAAATAATGCTGCCAAGTTTTGTTCTCTTTGAACCAATACGTGTAAATGTCAAAAGCGCTGGGAAAGAGAATACCCTATCAATGAAACGATAGTGGCGATAGTACTAAAACTATCGATAGTTATTTCATGTGACCAGACTATCGATACTATCGATAGTATCGTCGATAGTTTGACAGCTCTATTTGCCAAATATCCTGGTGAGCTCGCTTTTCAATAAAAGCTTTCACTAGAGTTGGCTTTTTTCATATGATTCAACTGGGTGCTCTATGATTTATATTTTATAGTTAGTTCATCAACCCAGTTTTTGGCTTAATTGATGTCAGAAAATAAACGAATTTTGAAAAGTGGGGCACAAAATATTGCAACTAGGGAATCCAATCCCGCGCCACTTTTGTGGGACCAGAAATGAGGGATTACACATGCGGGATCCGCGGGATTTGCAGGACTACAGGAAAAAATTAAAAAGACAAATGCGAGTTGTGAACTTGCTCGCCAAAATGTTCGACGTGCATGGCTGCATTAAATATACATCATTTTATAACCCAGTATTTAATTACAGGAATTAAAAGCCCTTCCGAAAGGCCTTCCTGAGAGTCAAGAGGCCTTCCTTTCTACATTCTACATACACTTGGCAATATGTTTTGAGGTTAGAATCAAATCCTGACAAGATGGAGCAAAACGGACTGCAGATTGGTATTCGGTAACCCCAAAAACATATAAAACGCCTGGTCTGGTTTTATTAACCTTTCATTGATTTTGTTTGTGGTCCTGCGTAATTGATTAAAATTTTAAAACGTTCGCCTTGATATCTAGCATCATACTTTGTACTCTTAGCAATTTATGAACACATCATAGAACTATCTATGGATGAATAATTGTGCCAGCGGAAAAATTGATTTTTTTTTCTTGAGCTTGCTTTCAGGTGCTAAATTGCGAATATGTACTCATAACTCTGGTTCTATAAGAGGCACACAATCAGCTCTGGTATAATTTTCAAGAATATGTTTTATAGAATATATCACTTTAACGCCATTTTCAAATATCAAACGGTAAAAAAGTTACGCGGAAAAACAGAAAAGCTTAGTTAAATTTGAATAATCCAGATCACTGATGTTTTAGGTAGATTTGAGATTACAGCGAGCGGGTATTGTTTCAGATCGGACAAGCCACTGCAGTAAGTCTTATTGTTATATATTTTCTTCTGAAAAACAACCAACAGATATAGCGATTTTGACTACATACCTACGAAACTATGCATAATCACCAAAATCAAAAGTTCCTGATTGTGCAATAAAATAAGGTCGAATTTAAAAGATGAAAATTTAAGAACTTTATCATTCCTTCGGATATAGTATTATCAAAAAACTCAACCCAATTAAAAGTAATTACGTCGACTTTCTAAATCAAATCGTATTTTTATACCCGAGCGCACTTGTGCACAGGGGTATATTAACTTTGTTCTCATAACGGTTGTTTGTAACAGCCAGAACGAATCGAGATAGATAAAGACAAATGTATACATAAATGATCAGAATGAAAAGAAAGTCGATTGAGCCATGCCTGTCTGTCCGTCCGTCCGTCTGTCCGTGTACACGATAGCTCTAGCAAAAATTGAGATATCTCAACGAAATTTAGTAAGTAGGTTGCCCTTTATCCACGGTTAATTTGGTGTTGAAAATGGGCGAAATCGGTTTGTAACCACGCCCACTTCCCATATAACGGTATTTTGGAAAAATGCAAAAACTAAGATATTTCAGTAAATATTAGATGAAAAGTTTTGAAAATTAGTATGTGGAGTAGAATTGTGGTAGAAAATAATATTATTATGAAATTTTTGGTAAACGATGAAATGCTGTAATCCCTTCCAAACTTGGTACGAGGCTTGGGTAGGGTCTAGCTAAGAAATCTGTTGAAAATCTTTGAAATCGGGTAATAACAACGCCCACCTGTCATATAACAGTAATTAACAGAAACACGAAAATTGCGATAAATCAGTAACTATTGGAGCTAATTCACTTCAAATCTATGATTGTAATAACCACTTAGCATAAAATTAGAATATTATAAATTGTTGGATAATGGGCGTGGCGCCGCCCACTTATGACCACAAATGTGTATCTCGGTACCCGATTTATCAATTTCTAACAAACTTGGTACGAAAAAGCAATTTGTTGAAAATTATTTAAATCGGACTAAAATTACACATGCTTCCCGTATAGCGGTAAATTTCAGAAATACGAAAACTCCGATATTTCAATGAGGACGCTAATTTACTCCAAGTTAAAATTTACAACAATCTCCAAACAATAAATAAGATTGCTATAGAATTTTAGGAATTGGGCGTAGCACTGCCCACTTTATAACTACAAAGCTGTACCTCGGTAATCACCAGGGAAATTGCATTTTTTTCTGCTAAAGAGATAGAGTATATTCGATTAAGAATGTCCACGATTTAGCTTTCCCTGATTCCATGTATACACATTTGATGTTGCCTTTTTTTGGCTTTTTTAAGATATTGCCTTTTTTTTGCCTTTTTTAAGATATTTGCCTTCTTTGCCTTTTCTACCTTTAAAAAAGTGATTATAGCATTTACAATTTTTTGTAAGATTAAAAAATATACACATGCCCATGCGGCTTATAGAAGCGCAGGGACCTCTTGCCAAATTGGTGTTGGAAAAATTCAAAGCCGTTTTCTCAGCTAACGTAGGCTTGAAGACAATGAGGGGTGTGTATAAAATTGTAAAGGGCGAGGAAAACGCCCTTATTCCTGATTATATGAACGTTTCAAACGTTCCATATTTAAATTAGGCTCCACTTGTATCAACTTACGTCGAGCGCACATTTAGTACATTCAAGGCTTTTCTTCGCGAAAATCGAATGAAAATGCTGCCAGAAAACTTCAAAATGCATCTTGTGGTTCAATGTTACTTAGAAACTCGAAAGGATAAAATAGTCAAAGAGTCAAAGTACAAATTTTTCATATAATGAAACTAGTTCATAGTATTTCTCTTTTTACTTGTAATATAAAAATTTCTAAAATAAATATATTTTTTTATTGTTCTTCGTATTTTCTGTCTTTTTTAGTGCCTTATTTTGCTTTTTTGGCAATACCATTTTTTTTGCCTTTTCCTGCCTTTTTCGCTATTTTGTTTTGCCTTTTTTTGCCTTTTTTGCAATACCTAGTGCCTTTTCCTGCCTTTTTCGCTATTTTATTTTGCCTTTTCCAGCCTATTTCGTTACTTTATTTTGCCTTTTTTATAGGTTTTTAGGTCCTAAAAATCCGTTCCCTGGTAATCACTTAATCGATTTGTACCTAACTAGGTTCAATTATATCATTAAGTCTAACTCTGGATATTATCGGAAACGTTTGAAATGGGGTAAACATCCCTACATATCATGCAAATGTAGTTCAGGGAAAGTTGAAACGACGATATTTTATACCTGCGCCGGGTATATAAAGTTCGGGTTTGCCCGAACTTATACTTCTTTACTTGTTTACATATCAATTTTGAACATAACTGTTTAGAGGAAATAATATGATTGTTTTCGGTCCAGCAAATCCCGCGGATTCGCGGGATTGACGACCTCGATCCCGCATGCTTGCCGGATTGTGATTTTTATGCGGTATTGGATTCCCTAATTGATGCGGGAAGCGGGACGATATGTAAGCATTCCTTGTTGTTTATCTTTTGTCTTTGACTTTCTTTGATCGATAAATCCAGTTTGTAGACGTAAAAGTTATCTTTTTAATACAGGGTTATTTTGTTAATTGGATTTTCCTCTGACAAACCGCGGAAGCGATCGGACGTTGATTTTTATTCTCTTCTCGCACATTGTTCTCTTTGAAAGTTATTTACCGTTATCGGACACCAATAAAATATTTGTGCAAAGTAAATCTCAAGTGTTTCTAAGTGTTTAAGGGCTCTATAATATAATAGGTACATTTACCTTAATTGTGAACTAAATACGCAACTAACTTAAATAAGTAATTTATCTTAATTGACATTAAGATCGATCCCTAAAAATGGGTCAACCGCCGGACCCACCTAATAGGCTTAAGCCTCATATCAATAAGAATGTGTATATACCTGGACCTAAATTCATGGTAATGAAGCGAAATAGCGAAAATAATGAAACATTGAAGGACGTATCACCTTTCCTAATTAAAAAAATGATAGATCACACATGCGGAGGGCCAGTCGATCAGTGTAAAAAAACAAGTAACGGGACAATACTCATTAAAACAAAAGACCACAAACAAACCCAAAAACTGTCTAAACTAACAGCACTTTCTGAAAAAATTGCAGTGACCGTCGCAGAACATATTTCTCTTAATCAGTGTAAGGGAGTCATATATTCAAATGAATTAAGAATCATTCATGAAGAGGAAATTCTCCTAGAACTAGAACAGCAAGCGGTATGCGAAGTCAGGAAAATAAAAAAAACTAGAAGAACAACTGGTTGAGACAGGTCTTATAATTCTCTCTTTCGCCACACATTGCCTACCTGAATACATTTCAGTCGGGTATGAAGGTGCAGGTGACACCTTACATTCCATACCCTATGCGATGTAACAATTGTATGAAGTTCGGTCATACTCAGAAAGTGTGCAAAGCATAAAAAACATGCATAATATGTAGACAAAAACAACACACCGCAGATGACAATATGAAATCGTGTAAATTCGTGAGCTGCGTGAACTGCAATGCCAGAAAATACGACAACATCAAACATTTAACACTAGACAAAAAATGCCCCATTTTTGTAGAAAAACACGAAATAACAGCAATTAAAGTACTACAGAAGGTAGATATTAAAACTGCTTACTCCATATGCAATGCGAGACATCAATACCAACAACACACATACTCATCAGTTACGTCACAACAAAGATTAACACCACCCCCAGAAACAACAAGCAACGATTCAACAACTCCAGCTTAAGTACAAACAACAACAAGTGCAAACAACACATCAAAAACTAACAACTAACGAGAACTGGTTTCCTACGTGGATTTTGATTCCCTCTTCGATGCTGAACCTACAACAACAGCTGCTTCATTGAATTCTAAACCCAATAAAAAAGTTACCTTACTACCTAGAAATATATCAAAGCGTAAGTTAAGCCAAATAAAAAGCCAAACAAAAACAAATACAAAAAAAACTACCAAACACGGCGGAGTAGAATATTGCCCAGACTCTGATTATGATCAACCAATGAGTGACGTTTAAAACTAAAACACTCAAAGCCGTGAATTAATCACTGGCCTCGATGTGGGTATATCGTCTCATTCAGCCAAAACGGGGTCAGTTGATTGAATAACCAAAAATCACTGTGATAATAGCATACAGGGCGCCCCAAAAATTCGCTACTTTTGACAATACTTAAAACTTAACATTCTTTTCAATATGTCTTTAGTTATCCTCCAGTGGAATATAAAGAGTTATTTGAATAATTACAGCGAACTTTTGATTTTAATTAAAGAGCATTCTCCACAGACAGTTTGCCTGCAAGAAACACATATATATAATAATTATAATATACCTATACCGATTAATTACAATATAATCACAAATATTGCTACTAACAGATTTGGAGGAGTTGCACTTCTAGTACATAACCCAGTACAATACACTGAACTAACTTTAAGCAATGACTTCGAAGCGTTGGCTGCAGAAATCGATTCTAAAAAGAAAATAACTATCGTTTCAGTATACATTTCACCATCCAATATGTGGTCGACTAAAGTTTTGAATATTTTTCTCTGAAAAAATGGAGACAAGTATGGGAAGGTGGTCACTTCCATTGAGGTCTTTTAAAGTACGCCATTGCGTATGCGGTTTCATTTCTGGTGAACAAAAAGATAGATATATGTGTGTCCAGGTGTTATGTGTACTGAAGTGTGTTGGAGATTTGTCATTAAGAAGAATTAGTTGAGAGTCATCTAAAAACTTTGCTATTATTTCCCCTTTTCTATTGCTCACTGGTGAACCCCAATTTGTATGCCAACTATTAGGTTCACCAGTGAGCAATAGAAAAGGGAAAATAATAGCAAAGTTTTTAGATGACTCTCAACTAATTCTTCTCAATGACAAATCTCCAACACACTTCAGTACACATAACACCTGGACACACATAGATATATCTTTTTGTTCACCAGAAATGAAACCGCATACGCAATGGCGTACTTTAAAAGACCTCAATGGAAGTGACCACCTTCCCATACTTGTCTCCATTTTTTCAGAGAAAAATATTCAAAACTTTAGTTGACCATACTTTAAATTAAAACAAGCTTATTGGATACACTTTGAAAAACTTACAGGATATATCGGTTGATAGCAATATTAACAAAGAAAATGCAAACATTCGGAAAATTATATTACAAAGCGCTCACTATTCGATCCCTCAAACCTCTCCGAAAACTATTCAGCGTAAAGTACCCTGGTGGAATAAACACTTATCAGCCCTTAGACAAAATAAAATTGCCGCTTGGAGAAAATTACAAAAAAAACATTACTGAAGAGAATATAATTCAATTCAAAAAAGCAAATTGTAAGTTCAGAAGGGAATTGTTGCTAAGTAAAAGACAATCTACAATTGAATTTACATCGGAAATTCAACCGTAAACCCCAACAACAAAAATATGGTCCAACATAAGAATATTTTGTGGCTTAAATCCATCAAAAGTAATTCATTGCATAAATGATCCTATTAGCAACCACAAAACACTATGCAAGAGAGAAATAGCAAATTATTTGTTGGTCCATGAAATCACAAGATGACAATTTCATTTCTGAATTTATAATGCATAAATTCAGTAGCAATCAGTCTGTGCATCCTATTTGCTCTATAGCATCACAAATTGAACAGAAGATTTCACTTTCTGAACTTTCTTCAGCCCTGAGATCTCTCAAAGGGACAACACCGGGATTGAACAGAATATCATATCCAATGACAAAGAAATCGTCTGCAACTCTCAAACATAGAATACTAAAACTTTATAATGATATCTTCGATTAAATTATGCCACAGTCGTACAAGACTAACCTTACAATTCCCATTCTGAAGGCTAATACAAATAAGTTGGAGGTGAGCTCGTATCGACCTATCTCTCTTAATTGCTGTTTAGCTAAAACTTTAGACAAAATCATATCCAAACGAATATGGTTGTTAGTCACACAAAAAAAACTTTTGCATGAAAATCAAATGGGCTTTAAGAAAGGAAAATCAGTTAATGATGCTCTGATCAATGCAGACCATTTAATAACTACTACATTAAAGAATAAAGGGCATATAACAGTTCTGTCTTTAGACTTCTCAAAAGCTTTTGACCGAATAGGCATACATGCTATTACAGATCAACTATAGTCCAAGAGCTGACAACGGTTTTTGTTACACCATATATAACCAGGCTAGAACTTTCATGATGAGTCCGCTATGACGGCCCATTAAACTAGCTGAAAGTCTGGCGGCCCTCCAGCGGTGGCTTTGGCGCCACCAGGATTTTTACGGATGCAAAAAAAACACATCAATTACACTATTTTAACCAGTCTGGTATTTTGGGATATCAGTGTTGGTACTTCTCCGAAACCGGAAAAAAATGGCTAAAGTGGCGATTAAAAGTGGACAATTTACACTATAATAACCAGTCTAAATTTTATAAATTATCATAGGTTGAATCCTCAGGAGGCTATATGTTTGAAACCAGACGAAATTTTGGGTGCAAATGCCCTGCCAGATCAAAAAATCCGTTACTATGCAGACGTTCAAATCAACTTGTTTCTTACTAATTTTTAATATACTTTGTTGACGAAATAGTTAAAGTCACAATTCAACTCGTCAACGCATATCACTTGGTGCTTTTAGGACTACACCTGTAACGAACATGTTGTTTGAAGCCAATATCCCTGAAGTTCTGAACACATTGAAAACGACGAGCTACCGACCACAGCTTCCAATTTGTCATCTTTATTATCTAAGCGCTTTGTCGATGGCGACATGATTTCTTTGAACGCGGCAGCGACATCATGAATTTGTATGAGTTTGACATAAAAGAAGAGGAAGAACCTTATCTGTCGCCAGAAAAATAGAAATAGATCTAATCTGGCCACAACCACAGCCGTCGCGTAGCCCGGTCGTCGCTAAAATAATTATCTACATAAGAGTACGTGTTAAAATAATTTGACAGCTGTGGTTTGTAGCTCGTCGTTTTCATTGTGTTCGGGCTATGAAATAGAAGTCAAAAGAGACTACCTCACGGCTAAATTATATAAGAACTTAGTAAACTCACGGAATACACCCATATTTAATATTATAAAAACCAATTCTAGAAACAAATATAAAAAAGTACCTTCTACCATAAATAAAACCATAGAAATCTGTTCTAATCAAAACTTACCTTGTGCGCCACCCATAGCATACAAAATTAAACCCTATTGGAATTTCCCAGAAAATATTATCTTAACTGAACTTAGAAAATAAAATAAACAAAACACTACTAGAGTCATTTACAAACAATGTTTCGAAACCATAAGAGAACAATATAAAGACTGCACATTTATATACACAGACGGTTCCCAAATAAATAACGTAACTGGATTCGCAATAACTACTGAAAATAAAGTTTTAAAATCTGGACTGCTTCCAACATATTCCTCAGTAATGTCAGCCGAAATAATTGCAATATTAGAAGCAGTCAAAATACTGACAAATAATAAATATAGTTTAAAAAAACTATAAAACACGCTTTTAAAGCATATCAAACTAAAAAGTAAAAAAATAATTTTTAATTCAGGAAATCTTGAATAAATAACTAAAATATAAGTTTCAAATAACAATGAATAAAAAATACTAGTATTATTGTGAAAAAGTGTGGGTTACTCGATAGACAAAAATATGGCGTGATTGTTACCTTAGACGTAAAGAACGCGTTCAACTCTGCCAACTGGGCTAAAATACTCGACAGACTGGAGAGTATTGGAATTTCTTATTATCTTCGAAGACTAATACGAAGTTATTTCTACTCGCGAGTGCTGTGGTACGAAACGGAGGAGGGCCTGCAGCGGGCTGAGATAACAGGTGGCGTTCCAGAAGGATCCGTACTAGGCCCTTTACTATGGAACATTATGTATGATGGAGTTCTTCGTACCGAATTTCCCGAAGGATCATCCATATTAGGTTTTGCAGCCGACATTGCGGTAGTAGTATCTGCGAAACTTCTTGATGTCATATGCGAAAAGGTAGCATCATCAGTCGGCGTGATTAAAAGTTGGTTAAATCAGGGACATAACAGTTATAAGTTTTATACCAAAAACGTTGCTCCATAACAGTTATTAGATGAGAAATATTTTTTATTTCGTCGATAAGAGTTATAACCCAACGTTTATTTTTTACGATGCCTGATAACTGTTATGCAGGAGAAATATTTTTTCCGTTGCCGATAAGAGTTATTTCCCAACGTTTATTTTTTACGTTGCTGGATAATAGTTATTTTACAACGTTTAATTTTTACGTTGTCTGATAAACGTTGTAAGATTAGGATATTGATGAAGATGTAGACGGAGAATAAGATAAAGATGATGCAATAAAAGTGAGAGAGTGAAATAACTATTATCAGATAACGTAAAAATATTCGTCGGGCAATAACTGTTGTCAAGCAACGTAAAAAATAAACGTTGGGCAATAACCGTTATCGAGCAACGCAAAAAATAAACGTTGGGAAATAACTCTTATCAGCAACGGAAAAAATATTTCCCATCTATTAACTATTATGAAGCAACGTTTTCGTTAAATTTCAGAATTCCGGCAACGTTTTCAATTTGTAAATTCGAGATAACAGTTATTTTTGGTCCCTAGGTTAAATAGCTTCGGCCTAAAGCTAGCCAAGCAAAAAACAGAAGCAATACTTATCTCGAGTCGTAAGAAACTAGAGGAGGTAGCGCTAAAAATTGGCGACCACACCATCAAGACGAAATCTACAATTAAATACCTGAGAGTGGTGCTAGACAAGCGTCTTAGTTTCAGCGTTCACTTGAGCTATGTGAGAGAGAAAGCAGCTTCAACGATCACGGGACTATCTCGAATAATGCTTAATACGCGAGGACCGAAACAGCACAGACGTTTACTCTTAGCGAGCGTGGTTAAAAGCCAAATACTGTATGCGGCCCCAATTTGGTCAAACGCGGCACAGTGTCCAGCATACTTCCGCGGAGTCAACTCAACATACCGTTTATGTGCGCTCCGAGTTTGCAGCGCCTTCAGAACAGTGTTGGACGAAGCAGCTTTCGTAATCGCCAGTATGATACCCGTAGATATACTGGCGAGAGAATCGACATTCCTTGCATCCACACCGACGTCAAGCCCGAGAAAGCAGCATTAGGGAGTGGCAAAACAAGTGGAATAATACGACTAAAGGTCGTTGGACCTATCGCTGCATACCAAATCTGGTATCCTGGCTTGATAGAACGCATGGCGAGCTAGATTTTTATCTTAGTCAGTTCTTTAGTGGTCATGGCTCTTTTAAGGCATACCTATTTAAATTCACACATGAGCGCGACCCGTACTGCGACCTCTGTCGAAATGGCGTGGAAGAAGATGTGCACCACGTATTCTTTGAGTGCCCTCGATTCCATCAGCAGATGAACCAACTGAAACTAGCTGTTGGAGGGGTGATTACGCCATAATCAGTAGTCATGGTGAAAGGAGCCAGCGAATGGGCATCAACCAGCGACAGACTAACTTCAATTTTGAAGGAACTGGGGGACCTAGAGAGACAGCGGCGTATCACCCGTGATTAAGCCAACTCTTAGCATAGCCGCGGACTGTAGCCAAACTATGATGTTCACCAGCCAAAACGTAGGCGCGGACTGGAACCTAGGCCGTTCCAGTCGCCCGAGTAAGACAACTAAGAAACTTGTGCTTTCAGACCGTCCCTTGAACATGAAACATACCAATTAAAGCGTAAGCGCGGACTGGAACCTAGGGCGTTCCAGCCGCCCAGGTGGCAATCTCGAAAACTTGTGCAATCGAAAACTAGGCGCGGACTGGAACCTAGGGCATTCCAGCCGCCCAGGTGGCAATTTAGAAAACTTGTGCAATTGAAAAATAGGCGCGGACTGGAACCTAGGGCGTTCCAGCCGCCCAGGTGGCAATCACGAAAACTTGTGGAATCGAAAAATAGGTGCGGACTGAAACCCAGCGCGTTGCAGCCGCAAATAAAGTGCAGCTTCGAATTTCGTGCACACGGGGCGTTGGTGCGGATTAGAACCTAGACCGTTCCAACCGCAAAGGCAGTATACATACATACGTATACGGGCCTGAAACTCGTCTCTTATGCAAGCCTGCTCAATACAATACCAGCATAAGGCATTCCGTCATTTTAAGGTATTTGCTCTTACTGCCTATAAAAGCGAAGATAATAAGTTGAAGCTAACAGATAAATAAAGAAATAGTTTAAAAAAAAGGTTTTTCTCTTTAAACAAGACGTGGCAAAGCCTACTAGGAGTAGCCCAGGACTGAGTACAACCGACTGGAACGAACGTGCGAGCCTAGTGCTCCACCGCCTCCCGACGAAATACTTGACGGTGGTACCGGGGGGTTCGGTACTTGGACAGTAGGAGGTTTAGTTCGGGTTAAAGTCCCACACCGACGGGTATAGGCTTTCGATGCTTCCTCCTCGTAAAAAAAACATGCATACATACATACATACATACATACATACATACAAACATACAGGTGAAGCTAA
>NW_023458927.1:0-9787 GCF_013731165.1 Rhagoletis pomonella
TCAGCCAATCGTGATTCCTATAATTAATTTAAATATCCGGAAACATTCTTTCGATCAGTTCTTCCTTCGATGTTTGTAAGTTACAAAAATTATCAGGCAATACAATTCGTTCCAATCTCTCATTGACTGGCAGCTTTCCGTTCCCTATGTTCAGTAATTGTCGCGAGAATACCTAGGCTGATTAATCGCCCTGTAGTTGGGCACGCATATTCGTAGTCAACTGCAATGTATGTATGTTCGTCTTGCCAAAATGTTGAATATTTCAGGCAAGCATTTATCTCATCCGTTGGTGTGAATCGAGAAATTACAGGCAATGTTTACGTAAAATCTCCCGTGAGCAATATCAATGCATTCCCGAATCGTTGAACATTTCTACGCAAATCTCCCACCGATCGATCATGAACCTCAAGAGATTTTTTATGTGCCATCGTAATAAGTAATTTTCCCATACCGGATGTTCTAGAAATATTGCACGTGGGAGATTCGATGATTTGTATGTTCAATGGCAGCATAAGAGCTAAATGAGAAGTGTTTCCACCTGGTAACAATGTCGCAGATGTTCCAGACAAGAGCAAGCAAGCAAAGATACGGCTATATAATTTTTTAATCGGACCGTTGCCACGATCTTATAAGGAGAGTTCTCCTAGTTCCTCCTGGCGCATCCAAGAAGAAGGTAATTTATAATTTGCATCTTCTTATTTGGCGCTGTAACCGCATACACGATTTTAGCCGAGTTCGACAAAGCACGCTAGTCGCTTCTCTTTATGCCAACTTACGCCAATTGGAAATGCCACGTGAAGTCAAGTCCTTCTCCACTTGGTTTTTCCATTGCAGTGGGCACCTACCTCTTCCTCTGCTACCACCAGCGGATTGCGAGTCGAATAGTTTTCGACCTGGAACGCGGTTCCTATTCGAACGACACGGCGAAGCCAGCGGAGCCGTTGTAAAGCTTATACAGCTCATTGTTCCATCGTCTGCGGTACTCATCGTCGCCAACGCGTAGGGGCCTGTAAATCTTCCGTAAGATCTTTCTCTCGAAAACTCCAAGAGCCGCCTCATCGGATGTTGTCATTGTCCATTCTTCTGCGCCATATACCAGCATGGGCATGATGAGTGACTTATAGAGTGTGGTTTTTGTATGTCGGGAGAGAACTTTACTCCCGAATTCGCTACAGTAATTCGGCATTGGATTTCGATGCCGACAGTATTATCGGTGTTATGCTGGTTCCTAACTAAACGAAATTGTCTACTATTTCGAAATTACAACTGGCAACAGTGACGTGGGTGCCAACGCGCGAATGTTCGGACTCTTTGTTTGATTACAGGAGATAATTCGTCTTGTCCTCGTCGATCACCAAACCCAATCGCTTTGCTTCGTTATCCAACTTGGAAAAGGCAGGAGAGACTTCGAGGTTTTTGTTACCCATGATGTCGGCGTTATTGGCATACGCCAGAAATTCACGCCCTTGTAAAAAATTGTTCGTGAGTGATTCAGTTCTGCAGCTCTTATTATCTTAACATTTGCAATATGCGATCATAAATGCCCTTCTGCTCACGCTTTAATTTGTGAATGTTTGATTTGGCATATAATAGGAGATCAGAATAATAATCATAATCTTCATAATATTATCCAACGTAGATGTGTATTTCACTAAGGTATATTCTTGGATATTTGAAAGTGGGAAAAACTCAACGCTAAAGCAGGCACTTTCCCTTTACTCGCATTATAGTACGTAGTAGGCTGTGGCGACGCCAAGTGAAATTGTTTTTGATTAAAAGTTAACTATTTTATAATGTTAGGGAATGGTGACAACAATTTTAAGCTTTCATTAAGGATTTTTTAAACAGCTTTCATGGGATATTCTTATGTTTTCGTTAGGTATGGTTTTTATTATTTTTTCATTTGTATCAGTAGTATTTTATTATTTTTTTCGTTGCGAAATTTTTATACCAACTCTTCGTTGATAATACGATCACTTCGTTTGATAAGACTTTGTAAATTATTTCTTCATTCATTATTATTATTTCTTCATTCATAAACTATTCAGCTTTTGGATAAGGGAAACATAAAAAAATCTCTAGTAAAGCTTTTCCTAACACTTTTCGTTTGGAACCAATTATGTAATATTTCATTTAGTTCCAATATTTGCAGTCTTATGTCTTTTAAAAACTCTTTAGTTTGTTTAAATTTTCAAAGAGGTGGCAATTTTACTCAAAAATATTTCCATCAGTTATCTTTCTTAAATCTCTTTAATTTAATACTTATTTTGTAATATTTCATTTAGTTGATCAATTAAATTGCGCTAAATTTTTTACAGGTGGCAACCCTCCTTTAAAATATTTTCGACTGCAAGCCTTCTTAAAACTCTTTGGTTTGATACCCACTAAGCAATATTTCATTTACTTTATCAATTTAACTGAGTTAAAACCATCGTACAGTTCCATAAGTAAAGTAACTCTTCCTCTTACCGTTTTTTCTGACAGGCTGTAGGTGTGTGTTTGGCAAGCTGTAGGTGTGTTTTTGGTTATTGCATTGGTGTTTTTGGTTCAGTGTGTTAGTGTATTTTGAATAAATTGTAATAGAAATAAAATAAATTGTAATAGAAATGAAAGAAATTGTAAAAGATAAGAGCACATGCCAAAAAACAGGTGATCTCAGCTGTAGGCATTTTTTGGCAATCAGCTGATAGTGTTTTGACTTATGAAACTGTACGATGGTTAAAACTTTAAAATTGGTGGCAACCCTCCTCAAAAATATTTCCAACAGTTATCTTTCTTAAACCTCTTTAATTTTATACCCATATTGTAATATTTCATTTATTTTATCTATGTACTTATGGTAGCAACCCTTCTCAAACATATTTTCGGCTGTAGGCCTTCTTAAATCTCTTTAGTTTGACACCCGCATGGCAATATTTCATTTATTTTATCAATTTTACTGAGTTGAAATTTTCAAATAGGTGGCAACCCTCGTCAAAAATATTTCCAACAGTTATCTTTCTTAAATCTCTTTAATTTGATACGCACATTGTAATAATTGATTTATTTTATCAATATAATTGGGTTTAAAAATTTTCAAATAGGTGGCAGCCCCCCAAATTTTTGCGATATCATTGGTTCTGATATTATACTGAACAATACAAAAAAAAAATTATTCAAATCGGTTCAGCCATTCTCGAGTTTTGACGACCGTGACATACGAACACAACATTTTTATATATATAGATAGAAGATACTCATATTCATCTAATTAGCAAAATAAACAACTAAACTATTTGAAATTCATTTTATTTCCTTTATCAAGTTATTTTATTCACACATACTTTTTTTTATTTTTATCTAACAAATCTAATGTCGCGTTGTCACAATTTTAGACCTGTTAAAAAACATTTTGAATAAATTTTACTAAATTTGCTAATTTTATCAAAATTTACTTACACTTCTGGAACAAAGTATTGGCACAGCAAATTTTTCAAAATATATGCAACAATTTTAATTCTAATATTTTTCCGCCAATATTGTATAAAAATATGGTTCATTCAATAACAAAAACACGTAAAAATATAATTCCCAAACTTTGTGCAAAACTCGGGAAAATTCATCAAATTTTCATCAAAATTGCACTTTGCACTTTATTATAATAAAATTGATAGGGCTACGAATCTGCATACTCAAAAAAATTCTAAAAACTTTGATTAAAAAGATACAAATTTTCATGAAAATTTGCTGAATTTTCGCGATTTTTGCACAAAGTTTAGGAATTATATTTTTATGTTTTTTGTTGTAGAGTGAACCATATATTTATACGAAATCAGCGGAAAAATATTAGAATGAAAATTATTACATATATTGTGAAAAATTTGCTGTGCCAATACTTTGTTCCGGCAGTGTACATTTTATTGGTTCGCTTTTGCTTTTTCTTTTATTTTCTGCATATTTCAATTCTCTCCCGCCAACTACTCATCGTAGAAAATTTGTTCGATTTGACATTTCGAGTGGGTTCAGTGCAGTGGGTTCAATGCAGTAAATACAGGTAGAAGCTATTTAACGTTGCTCTCATGAGAACCAAACTTTCAAACTTCAACTTGTTTTTCCTTTATTTCATATATTAGTTGCGTTCGCGTAGCTGTTAATTGTTCATGTTTAACCAAAACTTTCAGGTTTTCGCGTTCACGTACGCAAAAAACTTGCAAAGGAGGGGAAATTGAGAGAGCAAAGTGACATTTCATTTTGAGGGGAAGCTGCTGGTTTCTGCTGGAAAAATTTTTGCCAACAGGAAAACAGCTGATCAAAAACAGCTGGTGAATTGAATTTGATGGTTTGGAAGTTAAAAATTACAAAATGCGACTAATTAAACTTGTAAGAAGAAAGTAGTTATTTGTTTAATCAATAAACTGTGTCAGAATACCACTTTGTGATGAGTTTTCATACGTTTTAAATTTTACACTTTTTAATGTAAACAAAAATTATATCAGCCGTTCGTCTAACTTGCAAGTTTCTGCAAATTTTCTGTTCGCGTACTGTTTTGGATATTTTTCTCTTGTGAGAGACCTGGTGACATTTCGCCGGAATTTTGCTGTTGGGTTGGTTTTTACTGGAGATTTTAAACGAACGCATCTATTACCTTTCGCTTTGAATGTCATGTCGTTTTTATACCCGAGCGCACTTGTGCCCAAAGGTATTATAACTTTGCTCACATAACGGTTGTTTGTAACAGGCAAAACCAATCGAGACAGATATAGACAAATGTATACATAAATGATCAGAATGAAAAAAGAAATCGATTAAGCGCTGACTGGCTGTCCGTCCGTCTGTTCACACGATAACTCGAGTAAAAAGTGAGATATCTTAACGAAACTTGGTATGTTTACTTCTTTTCGGCGTAGGACGGACGGTACTAAAAATGGCGAAAATCGGGCAATAACCACGCCTACCTCCCATATAACGGTAGTTTTCACAAATACGAAAACTGCGATATTTTAGTAAGTACTGAAGCTTATTCACTCAAAATTGATATTTACAATCATTTTCAGGCAAAACATATGCATTTACAAACTTTTGGAAAATGGGCGTAGCCACGCCCACTTATTTACACGTGTAATACATTAAATTCAAAATACTAAAAAACAAATATTTCACTTTGGTTTTTATTTCCATTTGCTATCACCTGCACCGGAGCGTTATTCCCGATACGCGCCCCGTGCAAGTTCAAATGTGAAAAATGTTTACAAACGGCAATTTAAAAAGCTTTTTAAAATTATTATTTTTTATGAATAAGGCGATAAAAATATATGATTTAACTTTTAATAGGGAAAATGCGAAAAGGTGATTTTTGCGGAAGTAGGTATTAGTGAATTTAAAGTTTCTGAGGTTTCGTTTACTTTGCGCTATCTCTTTTGGTTTCAGTTTGACAGCCAGCTGCTGTGATTATGTGGAAATTTACCACAATGAAGAAAAATATAACAATTTAGTGAAAAAAATTGATTTTTACAAATTTAGTGATCAGTGGCGCGTAGCGCAATAGCAAGATGGAAAAAAATTATAAACTAAATTTAGTAATATTTTTATGAATGTAGTGAAGTTCACAGAGGAAACGCCGGAAAACAATGTATTGGCAACGACTTAAAATGTATGGCAATTTAGATGTCAACAGAATAATAACCACGATAAAAAAGCATGAGAGGAGTGTGCGAAGGAGGCAATCCTTTCAATTTGAACAAAAAAGGCTTTAAATACCGTTGTAAAACGCTCAACAAATTTCTTATAAAATGTTTTGATTTTTGCTGAGTGTAATTGAAACACAGTCAAATGAGTATTAAGGAAAAGAAAAATTTGAAAATAACAAACAGAAAAACAGATGGGTGCACAAAAAGTTAAGTTAAATGTTATAACCAAATTCTTAAAAAGTAAACATATAGATTTTTTTAAATGTCACTGTATAGAGCTCTTTGAATCTATTTTATTTTTTATGAATAAGACCATAAGCATATAACTTTTTTATAAATAAATCTTATAGCAAGATGCTATATATTTATGTATACACTTTTTAGCTGGCGAAGTATGTAGTTTTTTCAACTTAATAAAAAACGTATTTAACCATATTAAAATTTGTTTATTATTGAATGGCGCACCCAACAACACTTTTTGTTGCACGAAACCCTTGAACACGTGTCTGTCATCTGTTTCTTCTGTTTCGATATTTCGCAGTTTTGCATTTCTTTAATTTTGACGTCATTCGCATTGTCATATTTTTGAAATTCGTTTTGGTTCGACGTTCTGCTATTTCATAATTCTTTCAATCTTATGTCATCCATCTTCCATTTCTTTCATTCTAATCCCGTTCGCATCGTCGAACGTGCCTGTCAAATACGGCCGCCATCATGCTTTTCAGTTTGGCAGGCACGTCCGCTGTTTAGCAGGCACATCCGTTGTTAGAAAGAGAATAGACAAAAAGGGGCATAGGATTCACTACGTGTAAGTAAATACGATGGTCGTAACTACTTCAAACTTTCACTTTATTATAATTAAATTTAAAAAACTACATACTCAAAAAAATTAAAAAAATCTGATTAAACAGTTTTAAATGTTGATGATGATTTGAAATTTTGATTTACAGCGTTTTGTTTAGGTAGTAAGCTATATTTTCATAAAACAATAATAAAAAATTTTTAAACAAAGAAAAATAGCAAAACTTGCTAAAATGTGTCTTCCCTATTTACATTCTCGCCGCCGTACGTCATGAAAACGAAACATGTGAACACATTTATGACAGGGGGACTCGGATGCATTAATATTTTAAAATTTAAAGGCAACAAAAAAGTAAAAAATAAACATGGAATGAAGTGCGATTTTTTGGCCGATACTAGCCGATGCCGATGCCGATTAATCGGTCGGACTCTACTTCATGATCGTTTTTGCCATTTTGTATATGCATAACCTAAAGATAATTTAGGTGGGCTGTCTGAAGTGAAGCCATTCTAAAAGACTTATCCAATCCAGGACTGAAAAAAGTGCTTCCCTGCATGCTTCCTAGAAAGGGGTTTCCTATTTCGTCGTTTAAAGTACAAAACCGCGTATCGTCATTCTGCACAACCGCGTAACTGACATTTGCTGCCAAAAATTGGATTTGCTCACACAAGTTCTTAGCTCAATCCTTATCCTTTTGTCCTGAAAATACTAGCCAGAAATGCGATTGCTTTATAAAAAAGAGAACCATTTTAAAATATGAGCATTTTAAGTCTCAATAAAACATATTTGATCTGAACTTTAAATATTTAAATTCACATAAGTATGATTTTTATGAACTAAAAACAGTTGTAAAAGAAGTTATTCAAAATGCCTTCAGAAGTACGTCCTACAAAAGCCATTCTTCAAGCTCTTCTTTGAATAGCGAAAGCAGAAGCCCTTCAATTTGTGCCACTACAAAAAGGAAGGACTTTCAGAAAGGCCTTTTGGGAAAAATTTTAGCTCCTGAAATTATGTACAGAAACTTGCACTTTTTTGGCATTTGTCTGAAGACACAAAATTAGATTTTAACCAAATAAACTAAGCAGAAAGAAGTTAAACTCACCAGATATTGTTCAACATGTTAGAAAAAATGTTTCATTATCGATTTTCGACTATAATGACAGAAATCTCAAAATCAAAATCAAAGCAAAAATCAGCTAAAAATTAGATGATACAATTTACACCAGGACACCAAGACAATTTGTTTAAATCGGAACAAATCATGGAAAACCAGAACGTTGCTGCCCTACGCTACACTTAACATTTGAATGGTCGCCGCGAATAACGATGTAAGCGAAAATTTTCTTAGAACAAGTTTCTTTAACTTTAACGATATTAATGTACATTGTGCATTTTACATAAATATGTTGTACTTTAAGAGCAAGTTAAGCAATCAAATGAGCTCATGTATGTGCGTCATTAAACACGTTTTCTTTTTATTTTTGCAAAATTATAATATTGTCGCTTACAACGCAGTGTTTTGACTATATGGAGGCAGGTGGACGAGACATGGTCACAGTTGAAAAAAAAACCAGCTGGGCTTAGAGAGGGGAAAGTAAAACTTGACATTTCCAAAAAAATACTGAAATTAGTTTAGTTGTCTTTGGCGCTGAACCCATTAAATCGTGTTTCTTTTTCAACTGTGATCAGTTCGCTATCGTGGAATATTCAGGTGAAGGAATTTATTATTTGTTTGGTATTTTCCAATTTTTTTTTATCTAAACATTTGCTTTGAAATGTAGATGCTAAAGATCATTAGTAAAAAAAAGTTTGAGTTCCGGTCAGGTCTTGAAATTAGGCGCATGTTTTAGATAATTGTATGTAGTTTTCGAGCATATAAATTGATCTTTTTGCGCGACTTTGCAAATATATGTAATTTTCGATTATCTTAATTGTCGAGTTTCAGCTTCTTTTTGCATAATTTCGCGAAAAGAATTTTTCAAACAATGGAAAAATCTCACCAAACATTGGAGGAAAAGGGAATATTTACACCTATGAAATTTTAAAGTGTTACCTCTGTTTTCTTAGAAAGGAAAGCAGGAAACAAAAATTAACCAAAATTTCATCACATTTAATGACTGGATCCACATTTTTTGTGAGTTTTGGACTTTATAGTGATCCAATCCTCGCCGTATTTTATATTTAGGGTTTTCTAATAAAAGAGTACAAACTGAATTTCATAGAAATCGGATGAAATTTAATGTTTCCGCCCACAAGAGTGGAGGGCGTGGCAATTATTCCATCTTTACCAAATATCATAATTCCCTATTCCTAGTAAAATTAGAGCACATGTCATTATAGTCGAAACACTGTGAAACGTTATTCGCGGCGACCATTAATTTGTTCTGATTAATCATGTATGTATGTATGTACATATATCTATAGTAATTCCACTAGTAGTCATGATTGAAAAAAATTGCTGCTTTAATCGATTCAAGAATCCCAGGAAAATATTTTACCGCAGATGAATTGGAACAATGTAAAAGAACAATTTTCCAAATTTTTCGTAACACTCGCGATCCTAATGATGATGAAGATACTTTTGATGAACTAATTGTGTTATCGGATCCTAGTAACCTCTGGGAATCCCCGGCTAAATCTGCAAAGGATTTTACACGCAAAGCGACAACTAAAACTATTTTTCAAGTTGAAATAAACGAATATTTACAGCGTGGCGACGAATAACTGTTACCCTATTTTTTTTTTTAGAAATAAAGGGTCCTTTACAGATTTTGCAAAAAACGTATCTTATTGTTAATTTTCCACAGATTTTACTTAATTGGTTATTAAATTTTAATCCTTATTTACATTTGCCAGCAGTTGAAACTTTTTCAGGTGTATTTTTTCTTAGGCTATGTATAAAAAAAATACAAAAAAGAAAAAACTGTATAAGGTTGGCCGAATTAATGGCCGTCCTAGTCACCAGTTTCGAGTCAATTCGATTTGTGAGTATGAGGCCTTATGTTGAACAAAAGGAGGAGTATAAGGGACTTAAAATGGAGAAAATTTGGCTATGGTTACAGAATATATGGAATAAATTAACTGACGAAGACCTGCGTGCAAAATGAACTTTTCTCTCAAAGCTTACACTGCTGGAAAATGTAGATAAGGATTAAAATTTAAAAACTAATTAATACAACTAAAGTAAAATCTGTGGAAAATTATCAATAAAACAATTTTTTCGCAAAATCTATAAATGATATTTTTATTTCTCAAAAAAACCTGGGCAAGTTATTCGTCGCCACGCTGTAGATCAACCACTTGTTCTTCGTAGTGTCAA
>NW_023458927.1:14787-43057 GCF_013731165.1 Rhagoletis pomonella
TTTGCGAAAAAGTATTTACATAACTGCGCCACCAACGAATGTGGCTAGCGAGCAATTATTTAGTACAGCTGGTCAGCTGTACACCGATAGATAATCAAATCCCTTTGGGAAAATGCAGCCACGCCCCTTCCCCGTCCTCCCCCACCCCAAAAACGTCCGGCAAATAAATAAACATTTCCCAAACTGTGTATCCAAAATTTTTATAAAAACCAAAAAAAATAATTCGGGTGAAAAATTTTTTTATAAAAGTTAAACTTTCTCGATTTTGGGGAACCCTACAATTGTTTTCAACTGGTTTTTATGATGTAACATTTATTAACTAGAACACTAGAATCGACTTTCTCCAAAATTGCTACTTTTTCTATTTTTTCTGCACTTTGCATTAAAAAAATTAATACAGACAAGCAGAAATTCAAAAATCGGGCTCAGCTGGTCTCTTGCAAATTTTATTATCTTTCATTTAAAAGAAAACTTAATGCCAATTTTGAACCACTGTGCGTCGGTGGCAAACTACGCAACCCAGTGTGGTCGGCAGGAATTAGCAACACGTTCCAGCAGAGGTGGGCACAGCATTTTTGTAGTGTGCGTGCAATTGATGTCACTGTGACAAACAGAGCGTGTATGTATACGCCCGCCGGGTGGACGCTGCCCAAGGCTGCCAGGGCTGTATTCGACGCTGATTCCCGCTTCTGGTAGCAGAAGAGGAAGGCCTCCTGTTATGGAATGACCATGGCCCGAATCGCGGCATTCAATTTAGAACGTAACTCGAATCGAAATTTGATTTTGAGATCTCAGCATTCGCTCGTTTAAATTGTATTGTGGGGAAAACAGCTGCCATTTTGTTTCATTCGATTCGAGTCGATCATGAATGCCGCGATTTGGGCCCAGGTTGAGGAGTTTGCTTAGGCGGTTTGCAGGATCACTGAGGCGGTTACAGAGCTAATCAAGAAGAAATTAATAGCAATTGTGTTATATTTATTTTGAATTATTGTATTTATTAATTTAGTAAACATAAAATTAATAATTGTATGCATCCTTTTTGTATATTTAAATATACTTATATAAAAGTAATTATTCAATATAGTTTCTTGCATTGTTATTTTATTATTTTGCTTAATTTTTGCGTTTTTTTGCATTTTGTCGTGTTTTTGTATTTTTCTTTCTTCACTTTACGTTACTTTAATTATTACCATTAATAATATTTAAGTATTATTTTATAAATTAAATTTTATTCTGATTTACCGTCTGCTCTTTTCGCCTTTTTGGTTTGTGTACAAAATTTTCTTTATATGCGTTAATGTAGTATTATATTAAATATTTAATTTTTATTTTTCTTTACGTTAAGATTTATGTACTTTTATATAACATTTACCTTGCTTTTGAAATATGCAGATTTTTTATCTGCTTGTTCTTTGCCTCTAAATTTTGGTGAAATGAAAAGGAAAAATTATAACAAAGCAGCATTTTTAATTATAACAAAAACGATATGCAAACATGCATAAACAAGTAAACATGTATATAAAATTTAAAAAAAATATTTAAAATGATTCTAAAAAATAATAACTCAGAGATAACAATGGTGCAAGGCGATGATTAGGCAAAAAAGGGAAAAAAGGGATATGATGATATAAATATTGGGACACAAAATCCGAGATTAATGGGATAGTTGGATAAGTGATAAGTGTGTTTTAGTGTTCTAAATTTTAAAAATTGGGCTTGGGTTGACCTATTTTGTAAAGATCTTAATGTTGTGTATGTCAACGCATGCGTGTACAAAAATACAAGCTTAGTAAGTGTCGAAGTGTAATCTGATGGTTATCGATCGAGTTTAACTTGCGAGAAGCGCTCGCGAGTGTTCTAATTTTCGTCCACAATTTATGTTGTGTACGGCAATTTGAAAATTAGTGACAAATTTCGTTATCCTCGGATGTGCATATGAACGAACAGGGCTTTAGAAGATTTAATTTTGTAAAAAGAATACTTTAGTTTTTATTAGCAGAAATACAAAAATCAGAAAGGATGTTGTAGTTCCAGAACTGAGCTTAAAGTTTCAAACTGTTTACGCTTTCGTCTTTTCTTTTATTTTCAATTTTTGGTTTTCGAAGTTGTGTCTCCTGTACCTGCTGCTGCTGCTTGTCTGCACCAAATCGTTTTCTTTATTCCTCTTTGCCGTGAAATGCGCTTCTAGTTTACTTATATATTTTTTTTTTTAGTTTCAAGACGCTCAGTTCTTGTATGCTTTCGAATTTATTAGTGTATGTATTTTTGATGCAAATAATTATATTACATTAGTTTAATACATACAATTATATTAAATTTAAATATAGTTAATATAACTTGTCGTTATGTATGAGTGTGTATTTATTCTTAATGGGTGTAGCGCTTTACTTTTATTTGCCTTTATGCTCTTCTAATTTTAGGAGGGAAGGGATTATTGAATAATTTAACTGGTTTTTCTACCTCAAATTTAATTAAATTTTGGTTTTGGAATTTTACTCAAATGTCTCTTTCGTATTGCTTTTTGCTTTCCTCTTTCGCTTTTCAGATGTCTGCTGTAGTCTAGAACTCTATCATATATGTATGTATATTGTATTATGCAATAAGTTTATTTTAAATATATTCTTAACATAGATTTTATATATTCGTTTATTTTTGCGATTTGCTTTGAATTAAGTTTTAAATTAGTCAGTTTTTTTGTTGCTTCACCCCTTTATATTAAAATATCTTTTTGTTTAATTCCAAATAATTTCGATTTTAAATCAACGTCTTTTCATTGTCATACACATCTGCATGTTCGCCGTTACAAGTTGTACGATGTCCAGTTATGTCCGCTATCGCCACACACATCCCACCTCGCTTCCCACTAGTCTTTACTAGACCTGCTAGCTAATTGCTTAACAAGACCCTTCTTAAATTCACTCGCGCCCGTTTGCTTCGTGTACTTGCTCTGCGGTATAAATTTGCTTTGCTTTTCCTTCTATTTTCGCGTTTAACTTATTTTTTAGAAAAAATCTTTTTAATGTATAATGTTTGAGAGTTTTTTACTCGTTTTGCACAATTACTTCTCGCTCGCTTTTTTTTTGAATTCGCACTTTTTTCTCCTTGTCTGCTTTATTTTTCAAATATACTTTTTCCTTTTTATTTTCACTTCCATTTTCGCAAAAGATGTCACTTAAGAAAAAATCAATTATTTTATTTCTGATGTTTACGTTTGTTGTTGTTGCTGCTGCTGATATCGTATTATCATATAATGTTTTCAACGCTAATCGTAGCAATTTGTTTTGAAGTTTTTCTCTTTGTCTGTTTACTTTCGGTTGCTGCTTTTTTCTTTTACTTTTTTCGCAATTATATGACAAAACGACTTTGTTCTCGCTCTCTTTAATCTTCTACATCGTCATCCTCCTTAGTATCGCTTTGTTGAAGTTCCTTTAATTTCTCCTCGCGCGGTTTGGCATTGCCAAAGATCGCTGCCGCTTGCTTTGTCTCTGCCAGCGCATTGATGGGCGCTTGAATGGTTCGAGGCTTCAAATTTAGCCGTGGCCTCTCGCTGTCATCTGCATAATAGAAAAACAGTAAGTAATGCGTTCAAGATTAACTTCACAAGGGACTATGAATATGGGATAGATCTCCTTATAAAGTAAATTTATTTCATAACGTCTGGTGGCAAAATAGATCTGATTATATCGCCAAAACCTAGCCCTATCCGAGTTTTAAATATAATTTAACCCGCATCCATCGGAATTTTTTTGTAACACAAAGTACGTTGTGCATCAATTTGATACATATGGAAAAAGACCCTAGTATTCAATGAAATGTTAGGTTTTTTTTATATTTTCATTTTTTATTAGTGATCAACGTTTATTCATTTCCTGATAAGAATAAAAATGCTTGAAAGATTTATACGCATTTGTCGTAAAAACCACTTCAAAACCTTAAATATTTTAATATTTTTTCGAAATTTGCATCAATACACAAACGGTGGATGCGGGTTAAATCATAAAAACATGTTTAGACGCTTATTCCAACCACCTCAATTATATATTGTAGGTTTGGCCTGGGGGTAGTAAAAATCTTTACCAAAACTTCTTGGACTTATTTGTAGATCGCAGTTTACTATTATTTTATTATCCGACTTCAAAAAGAGGAGGTTATCAGTTCATAGGAATATATTTTATATATATATATATATACATAATTTCGATAATTCCTTTTTCATCGGAAAGGTGGTACCTCTACGGCGGTCCCATACTAATTTTGTTTAGATACGACAAATGGATCGGGAAGAAGTTAACGATAATCATACATTTTTATATGAGAATTGAAGTCGGTTTTGTTTTTGCTAAAAAATTACTTTTGTTGCTAGTTTTAAAACGATTACACAAAGTGTTTATAGTTTTACGGTGGTAAGGAAGCTGCGAGAGTTACCTTTAACTTTATTCAATTGGATTTTCAATTACCTATACTGCCTAATGGGGCAGGAGCCGGTGCGGGTCTATCATTATGACTGGGATTGAAGTGCGGACGCTCGCGTTCACCTCTATTACGGCTGAAATTGTTGTAGCGATCGTTGCCGCCATCTCGACTTTGAGCTCCAAAGCTTCCTTCGCGATTGTTGCGATCGCGATCATTATTTCGCTCAAAGCGATCATCATTGTTAAAATTACCATACCGACCACGGTTCGCTGGACGATCTAAAAATTATTGGTGTGAAGTTAGACATTACATTCTTGTTTAATAAGTTTATAACAAATATGTATGTGAAAAACACTTTTCAAAACAACTCAATTTTTCAAATTTCGGCATGCGTGTTTTGTGTCCGGAAAATGTAAAAATAAAGTCGCATACAAATAGTGGATTTGGAGAGGCAACTACGAGTGTTGTACGTTGGGGTGTTGGTTGTGGGGCAAAACTGCAAGGTTATACATATATGCAATAAAATAAGAATTAGCAGATTGTAGAAAAGAGAAATAAGTAGACAGATAAAAATTTAGGAATTCTCTAAATACATTATTGTTCAGCTATGTTGTTGCTACAAATTTGAATTAGGTGAGTGCACTTATCGTGGCCTGTACTTTTTATTTACCGTTGTATCCTCTATTCATGCCACCCCCACCACCGCTGCCGCTGCCTCCGCCGCGATTTCTATCGTTGTGACCATAATTATCATTGTACGAACCTCTATTATCCCCTCGATTACCACCACCGGCACCGCCGCCACCGCCACCGCGATTATATTGCTGATTGCCGGTACCACCACCTCCTCCGGCAGCGCCACCTTGCCTGGGTGGGCCCCGTTTATTGAAACCGCCACCACCTCCAGCTCCACCCCTAAAAAGTCATAGAAAAATAAACAAACGATTTAACACATTCAACTCACTAACCGTTCATTTTTCCTGCGATCAGCTATGTCAATTCTTAACGGTGCAGATAAGTCGTCCAATTTGATGCGTCCATCGCATTCCAATGCTCGTTCCAGGTTTTCCAATGTTTCGAACTCCACATAACAAAATCCTTTGAATTGATCCGTTTCCCGGTCTTTAACCAAGCGTACATTTTTCACTTCAAAGTCTTGAAAAATTTTCATGACATCGCCTTGTACTAGCCCCTGTGGTAAATTTCCGACATAAGCAATGAATGGAGGTTCGGTTGGCAACTGCTTTCCCGGACGGTCTCCAAAGTTTCTAAATGATAAAGTGAAAAATACAATAAGTATTTTGGGAGTAATTGTATCCATTTTTTTTTAAGTTTAACAACCTTAGAGATGTTGCCTTCTGTTTAAAAATGTTAAACGGGAATTTCAACACTTTTTGCGCAAAAACTAAAATGTTTGGTTGAAAAAGGAAAATCTTTGATCCCTTCATTACATTAATCATACACTCTAAATAAAAACATATCTTTCACCAAATAAAAGTTGTTAAGTTAATTTTTTTTATAAAGTGCATACCCACTAATTGAATGAAATCAAACCTCCTTCAGCTTCCCTTTACACCTGTCAAACAAGTTCATTGATAACCACGTTTTATGTACATCTGCATTTTTCTGATAAATCATGCCAAGCTAATACATAATCGCTTTATTGTCATTTATGCAAGACGTTCAAAGGATATGATGTGCTATGTATAGCCAATCGGCGTCAACATAACCTCTGCCGTCACCTAGCCCATGGCCAAACCTTTCCGGCAGTCTAAGCAGAGGTGCGGTGACGTCGGCCAAATGCCGACCGCGTTGCTCTGTTTTTACATTTTATACATTCGCTATGTTTTGCACATGATCCACCACCGTTTTATATTCTCGCGAATAGAACCTATAGACATTTGTTCCATTTCAATGAAAAATGCAGATGTTTTCTTAACTTTCAATTGCTGCCAGCAACTCTCCGCGCATTTTAATTAATTCTTATGTAGCCAATTTACTCATCCATGTTTCTTAAATTGGCGACAGACATATCATCATAAAATCACTCGCCGTGTCAGCTCGTCGAAGACGTCGCCTTTTCTCTACTGGCCTTAGCCCATTGCCAGTGTGAAAATATCTGATGACTTCCTTTCGATTTTAAGCAACAATTATGCACTTTTCAAAACAACACATAAACACACAACTTTTCTAATTTAAATACACAAAATTCGTTTGATACAGCTGAATTTTATAATATATTTACCTAGCGTGATCAAAACCACCTCTTCCAGCCATGTTTTATTTTTTCAAAATGGTCTAAGCGAAAGATGTCCGTCCCAATTGAGGCGAATTTATTTTCTGCCTTTCACATTTCCACTGTTTCGCTATCAAAGTGTGCGCCCAGCGAATCTATAGCCAATTCACTCTTACCTACGCACACGAGCGCACTGCGAAACCTACCAAAACAAAATGTCGCACTGCAGTATTACCGCTTGCTCCAAAAACACTTCCACCGCTTTGACTTCCGTGCAAGCAACAGAGATGGCAATATTTTTTTTAACGCAACACGTCGGCCAACTCACCGGCCGCTGTACTAAAGCTGAAATTAGTCAAGAACGTAAACCTACCGGTACGTAAACCCGAGTCAGCGGACACGATCTGTCTTACCAGACCGCCATGTAAATTAGTCTGTTCCAATAGCAGTCCGGTTTAAAGGATTTAGGCAGAACTTACAGGAAGTCATTCCTATTGACATAAAACCTGTAAGTGGGAACACTTTTGAGAGAGTAACTGAGCAACTGTTCCTAGTCAGAAGTTACAGAATTTAGGGCCGGTTACTCCCTGTTGTATGCATGGAGTCGAAGACGTCGATAACGATGTTTAACCGCAGATTAGTGTTAACCGGACATTGAGTAACCGGCCCTTAGTCCGGAGTTTTTTTTCCTGTAAGTTCATGAAAAGTGTCAAGCGATCAGCTGATTTGCATGTGCAAACAAAAATAGAAAGCGGTGTAGCAAAGAACCTTATATTTGTAAAAAATATGAAAGTAAACAATGAAATATTTGAATATATATAGATTCTAATAATTAGTTAGTGATATTTCGGCCAAATCAGTGTTTTACAAATGACATGTAAACAAACCGACTGACTTTTTACAGAAAATAGTGCTTTTTGCGTTCCCACTTTTCGGGGGACAACGCCAACGTGCCGCCTCTTGAGGTACAACAGGTGCTGGAATTTTGCCGCAGAAAACGACTTCCGGCGATTCTCGGCTGCGATGCGAACGCCCACAATATAGAGTGGGGCAGCTCGGACACAAACCGTAGGGGTGAGTGCCTATTGAAATATATATTCAGTGAAGACCTGTGTATCCAGAATGTCGGTAATGAACCAACGTTCATAACTAGGGTCAGAGAGGAGGTACTTGACATCACTCTCAGCAACAGACTGGCCAGTCCTCTGATCGTTCAGTGGCGGGTCTCACCCGGGCCCTCACTGTCGGATCACAGAATTATCCGATTTGCACTGGGAGCTGAGGTTCTGACAGGTAACCCAAAGAGAAACCCCAGCAAAACAGACTGGGGTAAATATGAAGAGGTACTTAGGTTGAAACTAACCACAATAGAGGCACAACATAGAAAGGTGGATTGTATGGAGTTAGAGGACAGGCTGTTGGCCCACTTTGCGGACGCCATTCCCACCGCCGGGGATACGTTGTTCCGTATGTTCAGGCCATCTCCACTGGACTGGAAGTTGGCTAAAAGACTTATAAACCGGCAAACAGTGCGGTGGGCTCTGGACTCCTTCGAACGGTACAAGGCCCCTGGGGTGGATGGTGTATGTCCGGCGCTGCTGAAGCAGGGCGGGGAGCTCTTACTTCCATATCTTGTGGACATTATGAGGGACAGTCTAGCACTGGCTCACATTCCCAAGGTATGGCAGAGGGCCGGGGTTATCTTTATCCCGAAGGTAGGTAAGAGGGATTACTCTCTTGCCAAGTCATTCAGGCCGATAAGTCTCACATCCTTTATGTTAAAGGCAATGGATAAAATTATTGACCATGAAATCAGGTTTAAGGCTCTAAAACAAAACCCTCTGCATTCCAACCAGCACGCGTACAGGGTGGGGAGATCCACGGATACTGCGCTGTATGCCCTAACGGAGGAAATACAAGGGGCGGTTGAGTGTGATGAGGTGGTTCTCTGTGCCTTCCTCGATATCGAGGGGGCCTTCGATACCGCCTCCCATTTAGGAGTCGACAGAGCTCTTAGGAAACATAACGTTCAGCCAACCATCCGAAGATGGATAGCAAGGTTACTTCAGAGCAGGATTTCCGAAACTGAAGTCGGTGATAGCGTCGTTCGATTACAAATGATGAAAGGGTCCTCTACTGTGGAGCTTAGTTGTGGACGAACTCCTACAGATACTTACTAACGAGGGCGTCCGTTGCCAAGGGTACGCGGACGACAACGTCCAAAGAGGACTTGCAACCTGGCAAAAAGGTGGTGCGCAGACGTAGGTTTAAATATCAACCCTTCTAAGACAGCCATAGTCCCCTTCACTAAGAAACGAATTCTCCAGGGGATGAGGAAGTTGACCTTGGACAGGGTCGTAATCAGTGTCGCCACAGAGGTTAAGTATCTGGGGCTTACCCTGGGCTCCAAGCTTCTGTGGAGGGCCCATGTTGAGGCAGTCACCTCTAAGGCCACGAGAGCGATGATGGTGTGCAAATGTCTAGCGGGTAAATCCTGGGGGTGCACTCCGAGGATCCTCAGATGGATGTACACCATGATAGTGAAACCAATAGTGACTTATGGTGCGGTGGCTTGGTATTAAAGGACTACTATGGGAACGGTGAGGCAGACCCTATCCAAGATTCAACGTCTGGCATGTGTTTGTATAACGGGAGCAATGCGCACATGCCCGAAGGCAGCGCTGGAGGTAATGCTTTAACTCGAGCCAATGCATCTCTCAATTGAACAGGCTGCAAAGCGAACCCTACTTAACTTTGCGAGGGAGGGCTTCGGCAAAGGCAAGGTGTTATCATCTAGGAACTGGGACAAGCTAGGTACCCAGCTCCCGTTGGCTTTGTTCCCCAGGGACGATATTAACAGAGAGGTGGTCTTCAAGAGAAATTTCAGGACCCACACTTATAACAAGCGACCTGGCGTACCTCTATTATAGAGAGTCACATACAGGCGAGCACAATACAGTGGTACACTGACGGCTCTATAACACCCGCGGGGATTGGAGCAGGCGTGTACGGCCCTAGGCTGAAGCTTTCGGTGCCCCTGGGAACTTTTCCTAGCATCTTTCAAGCGGAGGTTTACGCCATCAGTATGTGCGCTGAGATCAACATTCGCAGGACTATAGGAACGAAAGGATACTTATACTAGATGATAGCCAGGCGGCACTTAGGGCCCTCTCATCATTCGAGATCAAGTCCTCCTTGGTTTGGTAGTGTGTAGAGAGGCTCAATGCCCTGGCGGAGGTCAACGATATCCAGCTAATGTAGGTACCAGGGCACATGGGGGTTGCAGGAAATGAGGAAGCTGATCATCTGGCCAGAACGGCCGCTTACTCTACCACGATAAGACCTGAGCCCTTTCTGGCAGTAGGACCCAACACCACCAAGGAAATGCTCAGAAGGGACAACAGCAAACTGAGGGAGCTACACTGGCTTGCCACCATGGGCCAACGTCAGGCGAAAAGCTTATTAGGAGGTTACAATCTGTAAAGAGAAACTAAGAATTATTACAGGTTTTTAGGTATCTGGTACAGCGACCTGTGTCGCTTTGCGATGCAGCCGAGGAGACTCCTCCACACCTCCTTATGGAGTATAAGGCCGTTGCACGCAGGAGGTATAGGAGCATAGGACACGTCTGGCCAAGAGAGGAGCACATACACTCACTGTCCCCGGGGTCTATTATGAAATATATAGACACTCTGGGGCTGGTTGATGTGTTGTGATGAGCTAGGGGCACAATAGACCTACTGATCGCAGTGCCATACCCAACCTACTATCTATCTAAGGCAGCAAGGCAAAATATACTGTATTTAGTCAAGTCTTACGCTACGCGCACACTGCAGCCGTCATCGGCGGTATTGTGATCGGCTGATATCGGCTCTATGCAGGCGATATGAATAAATACTTGTGATTATATGAGCGCTCTCACACATAAACCGATAACCGAACCGACATCGGCCGTTGACGGCAAAACAAAAAAAAAATTACCTATAAAATCACATGTTTAGAGTATGTTAATTAAAATTTATCAAGATATTTCACTGCTTACAAAATTGAAATGAAAACTAGATCAAGGCCCATAAATACAGGTAGAAGCCATTTTGGCATTGCTCTCATGAGAACCAAACTTACAAACTTCAACTTGTTTTGTTAATATTTTTCTATATTTCGTTACTCCTGGAATAACGTGTCGTTTTGTTTTAAATGTTAGTTAATAGCAACTTTGAATTAAAATTTGAGTTTTTGTAGTGCTGTGCAATTTACTTTTCTGTATATATAATTGTGCGGTTTATAATAATGTGTAATAATTCGTAATATCGCGAACATCTGCACACACGTTAAAAATCTAACACCTGAAGCACTGAGGTGTCATATATAATGCGCATACCATCAATTTTTGTAAACATTTTAAACATGAGAAAGCAGCTGCGGCGTAGAGCTACCGGAAAGACCCTCCAACAACAACGGAACTCATCAATCAAGTTTTGATTGCTTAACAAACGATAAACCAATTAACATTAAACAAATAAATAAACAAAAATAAACTTCAAATTTACTTAAAAACGTCAGCCGGTGAAATTTATTTTTTTATTTTTCATTTCACATGCTCATTCTAATTTTTACTCTCCCGAAAACCTTGACGCTTGTAAGTTTGACGTCACATTGGCTTCTACCTGTTTTTAATGTACCTTTCGTACAAATACGGTCGGCAAATAATCTGGTTAAGTGTGCACATCAGCTCGGACGGTCAAATTGATCGGTCGAAATCGGTCGGCCTATCGGGTGCAATGTACGCCTAGCTGTTACAGGTTTCATACAGATTTCTGGGCGAATTGTCCGGAGAATTTTATTTATTTCCTTATCCGATATTTCTGATGGAATTATGTCCGATTTCGGGCATACACGTCTGATAATTCTTATTTTCCTTGATAATTTGGTCAGACATCTGTAAGATATTCGTCAAAATCGTCCGTAATTAAGTCAGAATTTCCCGCTTCGTGTCGGTTAGACTTCCTGTCAACCTCTCCACACGCTTTTCTGACCGATATCCGCCAAAATCAGAAAGATTTCTGACTTTGTTGCCGACGAGTCTGACGGATATCTTAACAGATTTCTGGCAATTTTGCTAGCTGGGTATTTGATAGTCTCCGTGGCGCTTAAGGTTCTTTGCTTTCTGCCTATAGTTTGACACTTTTCATGAATTTGCAGGAAGAAAAACTTCGGACTAAAACCTGCAACTTCGGACTGAGAGAGAGTGGAAGTAACTCTCACAAAAGTGGTTTGACTAAAGGTGCTCATAAACGATGAGAGTAAATACCTTGAGAGTTCCGCCATATTGTACTGAAAATTCTCATGGGTGTTTATACGTAAACGGATTCTCACTGGTATTTTGCTCTTATGAGAGTTGTTTCGGTAAGAAAAATCTCACTCGTCCTCATGTCTGTTTACACGAGGAGCTCTCATGCGATTTGAGACTAAAATAGTATGTAGTAATATATGAACTTATGAAAGAGTGACAGAATAGTTACTTGGATCGTAATCGCGAAAGTGCGTACGGCAATTTAATGGAGGATTCGCTAATCGAAGGAGCAGAGTTCTATAAAAAAATCTGAAGTATTTTAATACGAGTTAATATTCATGAGCAACTCAGCGTGAGAATACTTACACCCAACGTATTCAATTTTGTTTTTACTTTTTTAACTTCCATTATAATAATTCACTCAAGACAAAATGCTAATGTTCCCAACAATAGCAAAACCATGAATGGTCAATGCATAGCAAGATTTATGTATAGAGGCGGCGCATTTCGCAGGTCCGTTATTACACCATGTAGAAAATAAAGTGGCGCTATTTGCGGACCGCTAGCCCTCTCTTCATCGATTTGGCAGCATCCACCTAATCGCTGATAAAAAATATCTTTTCACACTAGGGATGAAAATTAAATTTTCTAATTGTATTTATTTGCCGAAAAAATTTTACCTAAATGTAGATAAATGTACCTAAAAAGTAAGTATGTATTTTTATGTGTATAAATTTTTGATAGTGGGTGGTTAACCTCTCCCTTTGTTACCATATATACCTTTGGACTCTTATAAAATACTCTTTGCTATTAAAAGAAGCCGAGCAATTCAAGCCAAAACTAAATTTTAACCAATATTTAGGGCCAATTTCAAATGCATATTTAAATGGCACTCAAGTTTAATTGTGTATTGTTGTTTAAATGCCATATAACTTTTGTTGGGTTTCAGATCAAAATATGCCAAACAATTGGCAGCACTTCTGCTTGTTCCTTGAAATTGTTGTTGCATTCGATTTTTTGTTTACATTTTATGCTGAACAGCTGATTGTTTTTTGGTGGGATTTGAGGGATTGATTAAACAACCTACCAATCAATCTTGGTTGTTTGGTACAAACACAGGGTTGCATATCTCATATTTAAATAGCCGATTTTGGCCATTTAAGTGCAGATTAAGGGCCGGTTGTTCAATGTCTGGTTATCGATACTTGCCGGTTAAACATCATTATCGACGTTTTCGACATCACGCATATAACATGTGATCGATAAAGCAGTCGTTGTATTTAATCGGAGCTTCCACCTCCGATTTGTGTTAATCAGACATTGAACAACCGGCCCTTAATGTATGATCTGAAAATGAATGGTGGAAGTTAATCAACAATCTCTACTTAAATAGAAAGAAAGGATGCTATGGGAAAAGCTTCCCACACTGAAAAACGCTTCCAAATGCATATAAAAATATTATATTACTCTTGCGTTACTAGGCCATGAAACAATTAGAACAGACCTGACCGGTTGAGAAGCAGCCATTTGTAATAGCGATTGAGAAAAAAGTGTGTGACGTTCGTGATTTTGAAGCTTGCTATTTCTGTTTTGCTTCTTTCTTTATGTGTATTTTGTCGGTGGTTTATTTCAGTGATTTTTAACCGATTTTCAATAATTTTTTTGCGCGGTGATTGGTTGCAAAAACACATACAAAAATAATAAATTTGTTAGCATAAACATGTGCTACAAAATTGCTTGCATTTTTGTCTTTATGCTTAGTCTTCATATTCTTTGCTTACTTTCAAAGAAAATAACATGGCGTCGAAATTACAAACGTCAGCCAGAAAATTACTTTTTTCTTTTGGCATCTTACACTCAAGACCAGGGGCCTATTTCATAAAAGTGAAAGGTGCGACAATTGTCGAATTTTCTATAAAACTTCACTGCCAGAATTGTTGGCGACATTTTTCCTGTTTCATATACGTTTGTAGGCAACTGTGAAATATTTTGGAAAGCGGCAGTGATAATACGGAATATTGTCTACAATTGTGCTGACAATTGTCACTCTGACAAAATTGTCGCGACAATGACGACAAAACCAAATAGCTCCGTCGGAAAGCTTTCGCAGAAGAGTTTTGTAAATTTATTTATATGGTAATTACGCGCATTTCATAGCTTTTCAATAATTTGAATATTTCTTAAAACTAAAATAATGCAAATGCAAATATTGTATATAATTTACATATAAATTTCATATGACTGGCGACAATTTTGTCAACGACAATTTTGAATCCCGACAATGACAACTTGTCACTTTTTCAATGGAATTTCTCATGGAACTTAAGAGGTGGTGAAAATTTTTTGATGAAACAAAACACCCACAAAACTGTCGAATTGTCACTGACAACATGGAAAATGCCTGTCGTTACAAAATTATCACTATCGCTTTATGAAATAGGCCCCAGTCCACATAGAACTTTCGCGTTGGCGTTGGTTTGACAGAACGCACGTCAAAAGTATGCTTGCTACAATGAACGCTTGGCAGCGAATGCTTGGGTCACTAAATTAACATACTACAGATGAATTAATATTTCATATCAATAATTGCATAAAAACGATAATTCTTGCCCGCACTAGATTAAAAAGAAAAAGTATTTCACATAATTTTATTTATTTGCAACAGCTGATGAGCAACGCAAGCGAAAAGTTGAGAGTTGGCCATATTTTTTCTTTGTATTGGCGTGAGCGTTGCCGAATTTTGGCTATGTGGACGGGTGCATTTGAATTCATGTATTCATAGTCAACTGTTGTAGCAACGCCAACGCCAACGCAACGCCAAAGTTCAATGTTGACGGGCCTTCAGTGTTGCCGCGACGTCTTGAAAATATGTAAATGTTTATTTAAGTATCAAAGTATCAAGTTAGAAAAAACTTAAAAAAATTTTATTTGGTTTCATACCTTCGCTTTTTATAATTGTCAATAACCGAAAAACCATGTAATTCAAATTCTTACACATACATATGTATGTATGTACATGAAGAAAAATATTTTACAAATTGTGACAATCTATCAAAAAAAGAGATTATTGTTTTTAATCTTGTACGACGAACAAAAATATTATGTATTGACTTTATAGAACCTTGAATTCAAATACATGTACATACTTAGGGCCGGTTACTCAATGTCTGGTTAACACTAATCTCCGGTGAAACATCGTTATCGACGTTACCGACTCCATGTTATATGCATGGAGCCGAACACGTCGATAATGATGTTTAAACGGAGATTAGTATTAACCAGACCGTAACCAGACCAGTAACCGGCCCTTAATACTTACCGACAACGAAAACACTTTGAAAACGAGTTTTACCATGTTCTGACCGACATCGAAAACATGTTTTCGTTGTTAAAACTGGTTTTCGACTTAAAACTTGTGTTTTCGTCCATGTAAAATCTGTCAAACGAAAACTAGTTTTCGCTGAAAACTACTTGAAAACTCACTTTCCACTCATTCCAATCGGTGTCTTCACTAGTTTTTTTCGATTATTTATCGAAGTGGAAGTGATACTTTATCATCTTTAATGCGCCATTTCGGATTTATTGTTAATTGGCTGGCAAAAGTAAAATAAGAATGAAAGTAAGAGGTTGCAAATGAAAAGAAAATGAGGGAAAAGCATTTTGGTTTCGTTTTTGTGTAGCAAAGCTGTTATCAGAGGATGTAAGAAATGTCAACGAAAACACTAAAGGCCCGTCCACATACAACTTTGGCGTTGCGTTGGCGCTGGCGTCGCTTTGACAGCAGCGCGAGTAACGCCCGTGCTTGCTACAATGAACGCGTAGCAGAGAATACTTTGGTCACTAAATTAACACACTAGCGGCAGATAGATAAAAAAATTACATCAATAATTGCATTAAAAACTATATTTCTTGCCCGGATTTGATTAAAAATCAAAATTAAATCACATAATTTTGATTATTTAGAACAGCTGACGAACGACGCACGCGAAAAGTTGAGAGTTGGCCATCTTTCTGCGTTGTGTTGGCGTTGGCGTTGCCCAACTTTGGTTATATGGAGACTTTCATATAAATGCATGTATTCATAGTCAGCTGTCGAAGCGACGCCAACGCCAACGCAACGCCAAAGTTGTATGTAAACGGGCCTTAACAGCCGGTGAACAGCCTTCAGCCCACAATCCCAAAACACGTTTTCAAAGTATTTTCGTTGTCGGTCAGAACATGGTATTTGGGATTGTGGGCTAAAGGCTGTTCACACCGGTTGTTGGTGTTTTCGTTGACATCTCTTACACCTTTTGATTATAGTTTTGCTACACAAAAACAAAACGAAAATAATTTTTCTTCATTTTCAACCTTTTACTTTTATTCTTATTTTACTTTGGCCAGCCAATTAACAATAAAACCTAAATGGCGTATTAACGATGATAAAATATGACTTCCACTTCGATAAATAATCGAAAAAAACTTATAAAGGCACCGATTGGAATGAGTGGAACGTGAGTTTTCAAGCAGTTTTCAGCGAAAACTGGTTTTCGTTTGAAAGATTTTACATGGACGAAAATACAAGTTTTAGGTCAAAAACCAGTTTTAGCAACGAAAACATTTTTCGATGTCAGTCAGAACATGGTTTAAAACTATTAGCTGCCGATCATTTACGTTAATTATTAAATTTTGTGATACTTTCCACGTTAAGCTCGTTGGAAATTATGTCAAAAAGCTGAGACTACCTCCAGTGTCCACTTTACTTTTACTATTAATATGCCCCATCATATTCTCAACAGTTTGTAATCCAATTCTATTTCTCTTTTCATATTGAATCAAGCTTAAATCTGAAAATATACGCTCGGCAGCTGGAGAGCTAATTAAGGGGCAAGTAAAGTAAATTAAAAATAAATGTAGTCAGCTCTTTATATATAGTTCATTTAAAACATTTTTCTTTAAGCTTATTTGACCCCAAAACGTTTCAATATTTTCGATAAAACTTCTAAAACGGCCACTTCCTACGTACATAAATTTTTTCTCTTTGTCATGTATCAAAATTTTTACTACCCGAAAAATTTAAGTATCTCGCGAAATGAGCGAAAAAATAAAGTATCTTCCGAAAATTTGCACAATTACGTATCAATATTGAAGTATATGGATCCAAACAGCAACACTGCTTACACTGTGTACGGCTGAGAAAGAAAATTCTCAACGCGTCGCACATGAGAGCTGAGGATCAGTGTTGCTGTCCATATACTTCAAAAGTGATACGTGTTTGTGCAAATTTTCGGAAGATACTTTATTTTTTCGCTCATTTCGCGAGATACTTAAATATTCCCACACCACTGACAAAACTCAGCGGCTGACTATTGCCTTTACTACTTCGCCTAATTCTATGCCGCAAATTTATTTTAAGCTGTCGTATGACAATTGTCAGTTTTACAGCCCTATTCCGGTTTTGCAACAGAATGACAATTGATCATCCTTCATTGTCGTGATTTTGTCATTGTCGTTGCACGTTGCTATTCCTAACAAAGAATGACTAGCGAAAAGCTTTTGTCAACTTACCATGCATGTTGAAAAGTTCATTGTTGTAGAAACAGCTGGTCAACGCTATTATTTGCAAAAAATATGAGCGGTGAAACACCAGAAAAGTGAGTATTTGTGTGAAATAGATAAATTCGTAAAATTAGACATGCAAAATATAAGCGGACGACGTAGGAGCAGCTCCAATTTTATGTGCAGTTTTGTAGGGAGCATCCGGAGCTGCTCGTCTTCCACAAGCACGGCTGCGCAAACAACTAAAATTTCTTCTGCCATTGAAATTAGTTGATTTTTATATTTTTTTCACAAATTTATTAAATTGTCGCACTTTTTAAACCAACACTAACATATGTTTTTGCCTTGTCACCTGCCCAAAAGGTCATGACAATAAAAATGACAATTGGCATGATTCGAGCTTTTGAATTTTGCTGCGAATACCAAAAAGCTGCAATTGTCATTTTTAGATCAATTGTCATCGCGGTGAGTTTTGTCAGTGTGGCGGAATAGGGCTGTTAAGGCCGGTTACTCAATAACAAGTTAACACTAATCTGAGGTTAAACATCGTTATCGACGTCTTCGACTCCATGCATACAACAGGGATTCGGTAACGTCGATAACTATGTTTAACTGGCCCTTATTGTTATGACCTACTGAGTAAGTGACAACGGCGAAACAATGTTTATATTGTGTTTTAGGCGCAGTAATTGTGACAATAGTCATATGATGAATTTTGTCAGTGTTGTGGGAAAAGGGCCGGTTGTTCAATGTCTGGTGATCACTACCACTACACTAACGACGATTTCGACATCATGCATGTAACATGTGATCGATAAAGTAGTAGTTGTTCTTAACCGGAGCTTCTACCTCCGATTTGTGCTAATCAGACATTGAACAACCGGCCCTAAGAATCTAAATGCTAAAAGCAACCCTGTGATCTTCCAAAATTTCCACGATTCGAACATGGTTTAATGGGTAAAAGTGGCAACATTGTTTTTTCGTGTATACAGTGGCTAGCTGCGTTTCAGTGATCGCCGATCGAGATTTCATGTATTATTTTCCATTATTAGGATAAAGAAAAGTTACCCAAATTCAACGTCGATGTGATGCTGGTAAAAGTCTGGATCAATTTGTGATCAACCCTGTTTGTTTTATTTTTTCCTAATTAAGTGAGGAAATTTTAATTGACAGCACCGAGAAATGAAAATATACACAAACAAATTTTCGGTTATGGTTAAAACAATTCAAGTTTTTGTATTGAATTTTTGGTTTAAAGATTATCTTTGCCTTTTTAGTAGGTTTTTTAAACACTATCTTCTGCGTGAGAATTGTTCGTAATAGATACGGGTCTGAATAAGCGACTTGAACACGGCTGTTTGTCAAAAGCATCCGATTTCAAACTCGCGTAAATGTACATTTGCTAAATGCGATAGCATTAACGCTCTTCGTAAACATATGTTCGAAAGTGCTAAATGTTGCATTTTAAATGCAGCAAAAACGCTGCATAATATTACATGTAAATTGAATTGTTATTGTTATTGACTGAATTGTTAAAATACGGTTACTGATCGTATAAAAAATAAAAAAAGGGGAGAAAAATCGATTTGCCATTTCTAAAAACTGTGTTATAGGCTGTTTTTGCTTACGCGTAAAAGCACATTTAGCGCATTTAGCTCTAAATGCTACTCTAAATGTACATTTATCCATACAAAATTCGTCACCTAAATGCAACTAAATGCAACTCCATTTTTGCATTAAGAATCTAAATGCTAAAAGCAACCCTGTGATCTTCCAAAATTTCCACGATTCGAACATGGTTTAAAGAGAAAAAGTGGCAACATTGCTTTTTCGAGTATACAGTTGCTAGCTACGTTTCAGTGATCGCCGATCGAGATTTCTTTTATTTTGCATTACATATTTGGATAAAGAAAAGTTAAGCAAATTCAACATCGATTTGATGCTGATAGAAATCTGGGTCAATTTGTGATCAACTCGGTTCGTTTTGTTTCCTAATTAAGTGAGAAATTTTTAATTGACAGCACCGACAAATGAATATATACACAAACAAATTTTCGGTTATGGTTAAAACAATACAAGTTTTTGTATTGAATTTTTGGTTTAAAATTTATTTTTTCCTTTTCAGTAGGGTTTTTGCTCATTATCTCCTGCGTGAGAATTGATCGTAATATATACGCATCTAAATAAGAGACTGGAACACGGCTGTTTGTCAAAAGCATACGATTTCGAACTCGCGTAAATGTACATTTGCTAAATGCTATAGCATGAACGCTCTTCGAAAACATATGTTCGAAAGTGCTAAATGTTGCATTTTTAATGCAGCAAAAACGCTGCATTACATAAAAAGGGGAACACCTAAAATGAAAAACGGGAAAATATATAAAATTGGCATACTAAAAATCTGACAACACTGATCATACGTTGTTGGAGGCATTTTTGACATTTTCCTTTCATACGCCCATTGTTCCAAAAGTGTACACGTTTTTGCCGTGAATTTCACCGAAGAAGAGCCTTACGTACAATTTTAGGTCAAATTTGTGTAAAAATTACTAAAAAGACAAATAAATATCGCGAAAATGGCGTTAACTTCACGTTTTTATAGCGAAAAGTATCCTGAGGTCGAAGATGTCGTCATGGTGAATGTATTGTCCATCGCTGAAATGGGCGCTTACGTACATCTGCTGGAGTACAACAATATTGAAGGAATGATTCTGCTGTCGGAGCTTTCTCGCCGTCGTATTCGTTCCATTAATAAATTGATTCGAGTAGGCAAAACAGAACCGGTTGTGGTGATACGTGTAGACAAAGAAAAGGGCTATATTGACTTGTCGAAGCGTCGTGTTTCGGCGGAGGATGTAGAGAAGTGCTCTGAGCGCTTCGCAAAAGCGAAGGCTGTGAACTCCTTACTTCGACATGTGGCCGATATTCTAGAGTATGATTCGAGTGAAAAGTTGGAAGAACTCTACTTGAAGACAGCTTGGCATTTCGAAAAGAAATATAACAGCAAGACCGTTGCGTACGACATCTTCAAGCAATCTGTTACAGAACCTTCTGTGTTCGACGAATGCGGCTTGGATGAACACACCAAGGAAGTATTGCTGAATAACATCAAGCGCAAACTGGTTTCCCCTACGGTGAAAATTCGCGCCGATATTGAATGTTCGTGTTATGGTTATGAGGGTATTGATGCTGTTAAGGCTGCATTAAGAACAGGATTGGATTTAAGCACAGAAGAGCTGCCAATTCGTATTAATTTAATTGCACCTCCATTGTAGGTATTATTAAAAAAATTTATTCAAAAACAAATTAACAAAAAAAATTTTTGCAATGTAGATATGTAATGACAACGTCGACAACTAAAAAAGCTGAAGGATTGAAAGCTCTCGAAACGGCTATTGAAAACATTCGAAATAAGATTATTGATTCCGAAGGAGAATTCAAAGTAATAATGCCTCCGAAACTTGTTACAGCTATTGATGAAGCCGATTTGGCGCGTCGCCTGGAGCGTGCGGAAGCTGAAAATCAAGAAGTTGGTGGTGACGATGATGAAGACGCGGATGGCGACCAAGAAGGCATGCAATTCGATCCAGAAAAAGAGTTCAACCACAGAGGCGAACGTGCAGCTGCACAAAATGACAACGAAGATGAAGAAGAAGATGAGGAGGATGAGTAGTTATCGAAAGTTATGTGAATTCGTTATGTAAAATTCTGTTTAAAAACCGATTAGTGGAATCATTTATATATACATATAAAGATTCTCAAGTCTCGCTGGAACAGAGCTTATTACAAACAATTTTTTTAAAAGCAACCACGAATTCAATCAAAACTATTGAAATTGAAATAAATCTAATAGAATATTAATCATACATCTTTAGCGTTGTAAAGTCTTAAAATCGTCAAGTAAAGTTAAATAGCGATTAACACAGGTTTTATTTGTAACTGCAACCAAATAATTTTAAAGGGATAGAAAATATATAATTAGCATTTATTATGACCTTTGAAATCCCTAAGCCATTTTAACTGTTTTTGAAAAATTTGACGATTTTAGGACAATAAGGACCTTATGACGTCTTGTGAATCCCTATATGTATATCACGTTTTTTGGACACGAAGAAGGTATATAATTTATGCAATTATGGAGTAAAATTTCATGATAAAATATAGAAGAACAAAAAAGTGGAAAAGTATGCCATAATTAGTTTACTAAAATTGATATAATCATAGTTAAGGAAACTTACAAGTCATTTTTAAGCAAAAATCAAAACCGACTTCAATTCTCATAAAAATATAAGATTATCGTTAATTTCTTCACGATCCAATTATCGGTTCTAAACAAAATTAGTATGGAACCACCCCTGGCGTACCACTTTCCGATGAAAAAAGAATTATCGAAATCGGTTAACGTGGTTCAAAGTTATGCGGTAACATACATAAAAAAAAAATATTCCGACGAACTGATAACCTCCGTTTTTTTGAAGTCAAGGAAAGGTTTCACCTCATAGATGGTCCCATACTAATTTGGTTTAAATCCGATCATTGGATCATGAAGAAATTAATGCTAATCTTAAATTTTTATATGAGAATTTCAATTCGGTTCGGTTCGAAAATTTCACGTCATTGCCTAAAATTTCCACGCGACTAGTGTATTAAAACGAAAGAACTTCCAAGCACTGTATAGTTTTCGACGATTTTCGTCGTTTACGAGAGTAATAATGCCAATGTTGTCGAGTCGTACAATTTACCCTAATTTACGACTTACGCAATGAGGCTGTATTTTAATAGGGTGTATTCGAGTTGCAATAAATGCGACAGTGCCGCTTTTTATGAAAGAGCATCACTTCCTTCGAGATAATTTGGTATACTGCCTTCATCACGCGTTCGAGGAGCGAAAGTTTGAAATCGCAGTTGCATTATAAAAATGTTTACTACGTGATTTCTGCATCATTTCAGTAGATTTCCTGTTGAGCATCAGCAACAACGCATCAAGATAGAAGCAATATTGTAATATTGTGGTAATTATTACATACGCATAGGAGTTCGGCCCCATACAGGAAATGTGATTTCATGCGTCTAGGGCAGTGATGCTGCATTACTATATTCAGGATCTTCTTCTTTACTCAAACGATACAAGAAATGAAAGATTGATTTTGTTCTAATTTCACCTATTTTTTCTTTATTTATTAAGTATTTCCATTTTACTTTTCTTATATCGTGCTACGTTTGCAAGTTAAACCCCTTTCGTACATACATCATAAATTTTTACAGGAAACCTGTTTCGTTACTTAACTAGACCCAAAAAATCGATGTTATAAAAAGTGTATTGAAGTCCTTCAAAAACCAATATTTTTCGTTGACATTTCGCATTCACCCAAAATTTTAATTTAATATCTAAATGATAACAGTTTTGTTCAATTAATTATTTATATTTTTGTAGCTATTCTCAATTGATCCGAGTCTGGTGACTTTCCCCCACAAATCCATCGCAGTATTTGTCCACTCCATGTGTATATAATAAGAAATGCTCTAGCCTGAGGTAGTTTGTATGATGTGGTAGGCTTAATCCATTCCCGAAGCTGACGCTTTCTCTCAAAATATTGCTACTGCACGTGTTTTATGTCATTTCTTTTATCAGATAATGATAATTTTACGCATATTCATACATGTAAGATTTATATATGTAAACATGTATTGCAAACAGTGGCATGGTTAATCCGTTACATTTTTTTTTAAATATTGCGTTTTATATCTTTTGTGTCTGATCTAGTGGTTTAGGGCGGCGACAGTGCTGACGACGCCAACGTCTTCTCAAAATCTCAACGACTTAGCAATAAGCGCAGCTGTCGCCTGCGTTTTATTGCCGTTATGTCGTCGCAATTCAGCAATCACATCATCACGATTATAACCAAGTCTAACCAAATCGGCGACATCACTCTCAGTGAAGCTATCATTCGATAATACGCTATTAGATGTACCACCTTGAGATCTCTTCGAAGTTGATGCTATGGTAATGGCAATGTTACTAGCTGCTTTTTTTTATTTATTAAAGCTAATATAAAGTACCTGCATCTTGCTTGCTTTGTTCAATCGCTTGCTGTATATCACGCGACTCTGCCTCGCTGGCTGATTTCTCCAATAGCTTTAATTCCTCCTCAGAATTACCAGTAAGACGTGCGCAATCTGGCAGTTCATTTTCGGGCAAGAATTGGGTCTCGGTACCGGTAGTACCTATACGCAGCACATTACGTTGCAAATCAATATTACACTGCGAAAACACATAACGATGAATTTCTAAATACATATTATGAAATTAACTTAACAAATAAGTGTTTTGTATTTCTGTAGCAATTACAAGGGGTTTGATTAGCAAATTAAATTCTTAGGCAGCCCATAAAATTAAGTAAGATTACCTGATGGCGTTTCAACATGTCGAGTCCGAGTAGCATATCCATTGGTTGCTTTTCCAGAACTGAAAAGCTCGAGGTTAGATGATCGCTTTCAATCTGCAATTGAACCATGTGTATCCGGCCAATGATTCGCTGAGTACCAACGCCCTTGGCAACGCCATTCCATCTACAAGCATGGTACAATAAAAAAATAAAATAAAACTTTTTAATATACAATATAAATGGACTAAAAATTACAAAATAATATTTCTCAGCCTCATAGAATTTGTTTCGATAACTTTTGATTTTCAAATTTTAGCAAAAGTCATAAACCACTATGCGATTGAAAACGAAAAACGTGGAGCGCATGCAATGCAATGCAAAGCATTAGATTTAATTGACAATAGTCAAACTACATAACATAGACCTAAAATTTCTACAGAGAAAGTACAAATTTGAGATCGAATTCAAGCGGTCGTTATTCATATATCCACATTCATACATATATTACCCTTCATATCAATTCAGGTCTATTACATACGCCCCACGCATGACTTGCTAAAATTTCAAAATCAAAAGTTATCAAAAAAAATTCTATGGGACTGAGAAATATTGTTTTCTAATTTTTAGTCCATTTATAAAAGCGTACATAAAATTTTTTATTTTTATTTTATTTATTTTCTATTTTTAGTCTTGTCTGTATAAAATTTTGCAATAGGTTATAAAATAATTCAACTAGTAGTTAAAAGAGAACAGAATACAATGCAAACAAAATGTTGTTCGCTCACGTTTAGTAGAAACATACATATGTACATGCATACATATAGCAGCAGTTAATTTCATTTAAAGAAATGGCGTGCTGTTGTTGTGGCGGCTACAAAAATCCCGCCCAGATCAAGCTCCACTAACGGCAGCCCTAGGAAGGGTGCAGCCTCGACGGGGTCTGTCCATAGGGACAGGGGCGTTAGCGTGGTGGGGTTTAGAGGGCATACGAAGAGATGCTGTGAGTCATGGGGCGACTCTCCGCATGCCGGGCATTCGTTTGGAATATCTTCACTTAATCTGCAGAGGTTTGAGTTCAACCTGCTGCAGTAACCAGAGCGCAGTTGGGCTATTGTGGTCCGAGTCTCTCGAGGCAGACGAAGTTCTGTCTCGTCCACGTCTGGTCGTTGTGTTTCGACGATCTAACCCCGTTTAGGTCGGCGAAATCCCTCAAAAGAAATGGGCTGTCGTCCATTTCCGCTGTAGCGTATGTAAATAGTGCATATATTTAGGCGCAATATTTAACTTCTTCTGGCGGGGCGACATATAGAGTCTTCTAATTGTATCTCATTGATATGATGCCTACAACGAGGTTGATATCTAGACTAGGTTGATATCTAGAATTTGGCATAAATAGCTTTGCTACATTTATAGTATAAATGGTGGTCTGGACACACAACATTGCAAGTTGATAAAAGCGTTATAATAAAATGTAGAAAAAGATGCAAAAATGTTTTTGTTCTTAAGTTTATATAATTGAGCTTGCATGCTGATTAGAGGGTGTAAAAAATACAAAGCGGTTAGAATTCAATATTAACACTCTTACCTAGTATCGATTAGCCTATTCACATTGCAGCGCTCAGCGCATCCTGCACTCATTATTGTAGTTTGTGCACCTGAATCTACGAACGCTTTTACCGGCACACCATTGACTTTACAGTTTATGTAGCTGAAAATAAATATAGATAGGCTAATTTATATAGAAAAAGGTGCTACCATCAGTTGCAACTTACAGCATAGTGACAGTGCCAAAGATTTCTGGATTATATTCAATGGCGGCTGCCATGTTGTCTTGAATATTTTTTTGTTTAATCTCCTCAGCAATAAGACGTTGCGCCTCTTCATCGAATGGATCAGCATTCAACATGCGTAAACGTTGCATTTGACGTTGTTTTCTGAGATCGATTTGCTCGCGTAATATCTTTGCGAAGTTTTCCAAATTTCCTGAGAGCAATGCGTCGGCTAGTCTTGGATTGTTCTGTTTCAGTAATGACAAGGATTCCGGATTTGAAAGAAACATTTGACGCACAGCAGCTGGATCATCATCGTAGTTGACATTAAATTCATCAGATTCAGAATAATCCATACCGCTGGGTGCGGGACGATAACCTGGTGCCAGCCCGGAAGTATTGCTGCCACCAACGCCGGGTATTAGTATATTACTAAAATCTATACCTCCAATTGACGAGGCTGCATCTGATGTATGCAAAGAGGTACAGAGGAATTTTAACATATTAGAATTGAGAAAAAAATATAGAATTATATTTGACCAACAGATACGTAACGTTCTGGTGAATTTTTTATCAATGGAATTTTAGCTTGTTTAATCAAATAAACTTTTATCTTATTTGTTTATTTAAATGTGTGAAAAAAATAAGCGAGTGAATAAACTTTTCTGCTACACGTCTGACCTTGAATATTAGCAGACGTACAATACCTACATATCTATCTATCTATCTTCTTCTTCTATATATGTATATAAATGTGAATGTCTGTTTTTTATTACCTTATAACTTTTGAACCGCGACAAGGAATCGCACTAAACTTTGCACACTTATTTGTGTTATAGGTATGGTCTTATTTGCAACTACATATATAGCAAATTTTGCAACATCCCATAGGGCTGAAATTTTTAATCAGCTATAACTGGAAATTTGGTGCGAAGACATTTATATGGTAGGCGCTTATAGGAAGGTATATATAAATGAGTTTAAAAAAGTGGGCTTGGCACATCCCATAGGCGTGGAATGTTGTAGCAGCTATAACTTCGGAAGCATAAATCACATGAATTTGAGATTTGTTATGCAGTCATGTCTACCAAAGTTATTATTGCATTTCTAGCTATAAAAAAGGCCTATTGTGTTCTACAATGACCTTGCTTTCAACAAGATGTTTTAAATTCGCAGATGTCCATTGCACTTATACTGCGCAGAAAATATTTTTATCTTAGCGAGGTCGCATTCAATACATAATTGTTTACAAACGTTCATACGTTTGTGAGCTTGAAGACCAAAAGATATGTAGCTCCATAAAAATAAACATAGTATATGTACATATGTACCTTCATATGCATGTACATATCGATATCGTCGTTTAAAGTACAAAACCGCATATCGTGATTTTGCAAAAAAGTGACATTGGCTGCCAAAAATTGGATTTGTTCACACAAGCTCTTGGCTCAATCCTTATCCATTCGTCTTGAAATATACTAGGCAGATAAGCGATTGCTTTATAAAGAAGAGAATCATTTTGAAATTTGAGTGTTTTTCCGCTCTAGAAAATAATTTCTACAATTTCACATACGCGGTTTTGAATTTTGCTGATACGCGGTTTTGCACTTTAAACGACGATATGTACTTGTTCGTCCAAATACGATACGATCGATTTAAATGCGACTGAGAGCTATTTTTTCAGTCAAAGTAAATGCAGTAGAGCTATTTGTTGTTTAAGAATGGAAATGCAAGCGTGGAAAAATTACGGGTGGATATATGAGGAGTTGGAGCGCATTGACCCACTTATACAGACAAATAATAACCAGGCATACAAAAACAACCAATCAGAAAAGGACTACATACATGCAATTAATTTATTAATTTACAATTACATTCATGATAAATAAAAGCTTATAAAAATATGTCTAATTTACTCACCTAAACCTCCAACTGCTGGAGCACCAGCGGAACGAGCGATTGGTAAACGCTGTAATATAACACAGTCACCATCTTTAATGCCGAAATGTTTGAGCGATTTTTTATCATCCAGCAATGGCGCCCCATTGAATACAATAATGATCTCGGCGCTGGGTAGACCAGATTCAACTTCACAGAATGCCTTGAAGTTTTCCAGTTCCAGTTCCTCGGAAACATCCAAGAAAAATACGCTATCAGTTAGCGTGGTTACCGTTATCTTCATTGTTCTATTATTTAGTCGCTATCCAACTACTTTAGTGATCGTTATACTTTTATTTGTCAATTGTTGGACAAAAGTAATTACGATGGCTACAAAAAATAAATGTATTTATTGCTCTGGTGCACTGTACGTTTTCTTGCTGCTTACACCTAAACGCACGAGAACTGGCTGAATATCTGCACAAATACACTGATCTTGATAAAATTTGCTTCTATTATTTGCAGTATTTCTCTTTGTTACACATTTATAACCAATGCATTTCAAAAACAATGCATAAAATGCGCTCAGCCGTGATTCGTCACTAAAAAACAGGAGGTTTTCGGCTTGATTTCGTTTTTTTTTCTTCCAGTCTCATTCGCTACTTTTAACTTTTCCTTTTTAGCTCGCTTCTGTTTTTCGTTCAATCGGCATTGTCATTTTCGGCCTTTTCGTTGTTGCGTCCAGTGTTGCCACGAA
>NW_023458927.1:63057-90220 GCF_013731165.1 Rhagoletis pomonella
TAAATCCAAGTTTCAAACTTTGTCCAATATTCCAAACACACGTGAACAAACTTACGTTAATTCGATTTCTTAGAAAGATTGTGAGTATGAAGTTTGAAACTTGGTTACAATGGGTTTGCTAAGGAAGGAACTCTATATTTTATAAAAAAAAAAATACAAATATTTAACAACAAATTTTTTTGTGAAATCTTGTCGATATGTGATGCGACTATAATTTATTCGACCACTGTATATAAATTGGATAGGTTTAGAAATTTGGTTCTACTTTAAATACAATTTTATTTTTTTGCTGGAAACTATTGGCCTAATTCATAAAAAATAAAGTAGGTTTAAAGAGCTTTATAAATTGACGTTTTCATACATTTTTCAATTTATAAACCTTTTATAAAGCTACTTTATTTTTTATGAATAAGGCCATATGTATGTAAAAAAAAATAACAGCAGACGACATTTAACCATTTTTTGACTATTTTTCTTTTGTTTGTTTAATGTTCATTAAAACCATTGAAAACCAAATAAATAAAAAATGTAGAAAATGCTATTTGGATTTTTAGGATATTATCGTATATTTTTATTATCTAAATGTATAAAAATCCATGTACATACTTTACATTCAAATACGTATATACATAGACAAGAATAAAAATATCTTACGTATAATGACAATCTATCGAAATACGATATCATTGTTTTTAAGGCTTGGTTAATGAGGAACAAAAGAATATTATTTCACGGGTACATGAATATATCGATCGCTGAGTGGAAGATCGACCTATCTCGGCAGCCAGTTCGAAAACCCTCTATCTCAAAAAACTTTTCAAGAACGCCCTACTTCAGAATTTAATTGAAAAACACCCTATCTCAAAATTCGATTCAAAAACGCCCTATCTCACTTCAAAATGTATTGAAAATATGCTGATATAGGGCGTTTTTGAATCGACAGCTGAGATAGGGCGTTTTTAAAACGAGTTTTGAAATTGGGCGTTCTTGAAAAATTTTTTTGAGATAGAGCGTTTTCGAACAGGCTGCCGAGGTAGGTCGATCTTCCACTCACTCAGCCATCGATATACAAGCATTTATATTTGGCATTTTCTTCCATATAATAATACATACACGAACTCGTTTTTATGTTAAAAATAAATAGTAAAACTTAGCTATTTCGAGCTTGCACTTTATTAGCCAAAAATTCAACAAGGTATAAAAATGCCGACTCGAAAATTTTCTAAATATTAAGAAAATGGCAAAAATTTATAAACAGCCTTATTATATATCACGCGCGAAAGGCAACACAAACGATTCATCTGCAGAAGAATGCTTCAAAAATTAGTCCGGCAGCGTCATTCTGGTCGGTTTAAACGTAACCGAGACGATTGTAACTAATCGATCAAAAGGAAGACGAAGACGACGGAGATAGTAATAAAATCGCAATCAGAGACGTTGTCGTCTGCAAGCAAATCGTTCGTGTTGCTTATCGTTCGTGATACTTAATAAAGCCGAAAGTTAGAAACAATGAAATTATAGAAAAAATCACTGTTCGTTTTGTTTTGTACAACATTTGTTAAGTTTGAATTAGCTCAAAAATTTCGTTCGATTTTTTAGAATTATTTCGCTGAAGATGTTATATATTTTCTTCCATATAAAGTACACTGCCGGAACAAAGTATTGGCACAGCAAATTTTTCACAATATATGCAACAATTTTCATTCTAATATTTTTCCGCTAATTTCGTATAAAAATATAGTTCATTCTACAACAAAAAATCGTAAAAATATAATTCCTAAACTTTGTGCAAAACTCGCGAAAATTCAACAAATTTTCATGAAAATTTTAAACTTTTTAATCAGATTTTTTAGAATTCTTTCAAGTATGCAGATTTGTAGCCCAATCAATTTTAAGTAGCTAGGAATTACCGTTGATGTTTGGCAATCTTTTTCACGCAGTCTCTTCCATACAAATTTTTTTTTCGAAAATACTTTATATGGAAAACATGCAAAACACCTTCAAAAAAAATTCTCAAAAATCAGCACGATTTTTGACTAACTCCGATCTATCATTTTTTTACTAGAATTTATTGGGCTGCAAAACTGCATACTCAAAAAAATTCTAAAAAAAAACGATTAAACAAGTTGAAAATTTTGATGAAAAATTGCTGAATTTTCGCGAGTTTTGCACAAAGTTTAGGAATTTTATTTTTATGTTTTTTGTTGTTGAATGAACCATATTTTTATACAAAATTTGCGGAAAAATATTAGAATAAAAATTGATGCATATATTGTGAAAAATTTGCTGTGCCAATACTTTGTTCCGGGAGTGTATGTACATATCGTCACCTGAACTGCAAAAGGACGTAACAAACATCGTCGCTGAAATACAAAAAGTCGTAACTAATAAAAAATTCAAAATTCACTTATTGATTGATATGATGGATTTCATCGAATTACAACTCCCACATCCTTTTATGAAAAAAAAAAAAATATTAGTCATGACATGACTTTCTATTTCAGTTACGATGTTGTTAGGTCTTTTTGCATTTCAGGTGACGATATGTATGTTCGAAAATGAGCAACATCGTCAGCGAAATAAGTCTAAACAATCAACGAAATTTTTGACCTAATTCAAACTTACACAATATTACTTAAATTGAATGAGCTATAAAACTGCACACCTTAGTTTTTTATAGAAATTCGGATTAAAAAGTTAAAAATTTTGATGACCATTTTTTGAGCTTTGACAAATAATTATAAATCTTTACAAAGTTGAGTTACTTGATTTTTGTTGTAACATGCATTATGTTTTCCTAAAAAAAAATAAATTAAAAAGTGGTTGATCAAAAATTGTAAAAATAAATCTTTTTCAATTATCGGGCCACCAGTGTATAACTAGTGCCTTTTTTATATGCATATTGAAGCTTTAGATTAAAAAAAAAAAATACCGAAATTACGAGTTTTCACTGTTTTTATAACATAAAGATTCTAATGAAGAATGTGCTAAAAATAAAAAGAGTTCATATCGAAGATATGATATGCGAAGATATAGTTGCTGAGCGATTTACAGAAGTGGGGGTACCTGGAGCCGTATCATCAGAATATACAGAAGCAGAAGTGGCAGAACCATAATGTGCAACCTCAATACAAGTAGATACTGGTAACACAAAACAAGACGTAGTAGCAGAAGGAGACTCGTGTAAGGAGATTGAAGAGTAATGGAAGCGGAATTAGCCGATGGAATGGTCTCATCGACAACGATGGTCACCGATGATTCAACTTTAATAAAATTTTAAACAAATCGTTGAAACATACCATTCTTATTTTTGCATATACATATATCTGCGTTCGTATGGAATAGTAAGTAGTAGCTTAGTTCAAAAGGCTGGCTTTAGTAAAATGCAGCACTAGCGCCGAACCGTTGAAGACTACGAATTACCGTTAATTTTTTAGAATTTTTTTTGTCGCATTGGCTTCCATATAATGAATAAACTCAATTTATTTGTATATGGAAGAAAACCGCAACACCTTTGGCGAAATAAATTCTAAAAAATCAACGGTATCTTTTATCCACTTGAAACTTGCACATTATCAGACTAAAATTGATTGAGCCATAAAACTGTGTATTCAGAAAAATTCAAACACTTCCGAGAAAAAAGTTTGAAATTTAGGTGAAAATTTGTTGCACTTTTTTGTAGTTTTCTACAGATTTTTAAACATTGGTTTATATGGGTTTTGTTAGAGAAAGAACTGTATTTTAATTGAAAATTCTTAAAAATAAATAAATAAACATAAGTGGCACACAATATCACTTTGAAATGGCGTGCTATAGATATGACCGATACTGTAGATTTAATTACTATCTTTTGTTTTGTTACTTATGAAATAATTTTCACTATAAATCAAATATAAATGGGTTTCAAACCCATTTATTTATTATTTATTATATCGTAAGAGAGCTTCTCAAATAATATTGAAGCAATTTTTTCGTGTTAAGTAGTTGAAAAATGATGAATATCTAACTCCCGGGATAATAAAATTCGAAGAAATTAACATCCTTAATATGTGTAAATATACCATTTATTCCTAAAAAACGAAAGCTACAAATCTTTTCTTCCCGCAATAAAAAAGCTACGATTAATGCCGTTGTAACATTTTCAAAACCTCAATTCCATGATACAATTACTTTTAGAAGGTAGTTCACGTCTTATCCGCCATGTTAGCTACATATCTGGAAGAAATCATATGTGTCATATTTTTTGTGGTACTAATTAAAAAAAATCCAGTTTTTGACGTTTAAAAAATTAAACAAAGCAAAGCCAAGCATTTCAGTAGATGGAGAAATTTCAAAATGCTAAAAAATTAACTGCAACACGCGGAATAGCTGTAAGGTTACATCTATAAATGCACCGCAAACCACAGACTTTATCGGCCGCTGATTTAATACCCCTAATGATGCACAGGCCGTACCACATGCTTAGCTAAGGTGCTATTAGTTAAGGATGTTTGCTCTTTATTTCAAGTTTGCTTTCAATAGATATTGAATTCTTTGGTCTGAGAAACAATCGACCTCAGTGCTTCGGAATCAGACGGCATTAGGTTATTTGAAACAAAAAATGCAAAAAGCTACCCGAGAAACAAGAAACTTGATTGCCTTATCAAGAAAACCCTTTTCAGAATGTTTGAATGGCCACATGCCGACATTCCTCATACTCTACATATGTAGTACATTGAAAATTATTTCATGCTTTTTTAAACATAAATTGTGACTTAAACGACTATAATAATAATAAGAATATTCTTTCGCTGTTATTCAGCGGACAATTTCAATATTCCCCGCTTTAAGATCATCAAGAAAAAAGAGGCGCATTCTTTTTGACAAACAAAATTGAAACACCTAAATTCTGCCTGAAATTACAGTGAGATTTGCAAAAAAAATGAAAGGCTAGCAGTCAGATTTTGTTTACCAAAAACAGGCAGCAAACATTTTTGGTATTTTTATTTTATTTTGAACTTGCCTAACATGCACAAATGAACGTTTAAATGTGCATACATATGTGTACGTGCACTCATGTAGGCACATGGATACAGGTAATAAATTGCGTTCTAAATAAATTCGCGTAAATACATAAACCTTTGGGTGTTATCGCATTAAAACATACGTAGTACATAATAGGGCATGCAATCCCGAAGCATTTTAACAATCCCGGGATTTCGGAATTCAAAAATTCGAATCCCGGTATCCCGAGATTTTTCGGGATTTCGACTTCATCACAACTTTTCGCATTTTTCAAATCACACAGATTCATAATGCCAGATGGCATAATGCCCCTTAGTAAAAGAGCACGTAATTTGATGTTTAAATATTTGTATTCTAAAATATTTATATTATTTGTCAAACCCATGTACTCATATTTGCCGAAATCCTTTTCCAAAAAAGGCCAACAAAGTAAAATGAAGAACAACTCTGCCACACTGTAAAAGCTTGTTGTGTTTTCAATTGCTACCAGATTTTTCGTTATTACACGGTTCTTGCACAAAATATTTGAACAAGTACAATTATTCAGACAGGTCCTGAAATTCACTTCCATGTGCAAATTTCTCAAGTTCACTTTGAAGCAAAATTTTGGTGTTCTGTATTTCTCGTGTTTCATGTCAAATGAATTCTTCTTTTCGTTTTCAACATCTCTTTCATTCCGTAAATGAATCGGTAAAAATATCGGGATCCCGGAGCTGTAATCCGGGATTTCGGAATATGGAATGTTCTAGCACATATACAGTTGTAAACAAAATAATAGGAGTTTTGACCATTTCTTTTGTTTATTTAATGTTTATTAATTTTTTATTAAATGAAATCCCAATATCTAACGAAAAATTTGAGTTTGTCATTTTCGCTTTTTACAATTCTGACATTAGCCTTTGGCTTAGGTCCTCATTATGAGAGAAAGAAAACATCAGTACTGCAACGTTATGTGTGCTTTTGCACATGCGGCAAGAATTTCTTGACTTGTTTTTTTATTTATTTTTTCTTAAAGCAAAAAACTTCATAAGTTTTCACTCAAAAGGGTGTCAAACGAAAGAAAAAATTATGATAATAAATTACCAAATAAGTGTACCGAAATAGAATCTCATTGCTAGCTGGCACACTTTATATTAGGTCCATTCAATATAAAAAATTGTAACGAATTGTTACTAGTGCTGGCAAGTTTTTACTGGAAATGCATTCAATAATCCAAAATATTTGCAAGAGAGAGCAAATTCGAGAGCGTAACAACCCGAGAGAAAATTTTAAACTTTTTATCCCGATTTAAAAAAAAATTCCGAATGCAGTTTTGTAGTCCAACGAAATTTATAACTTTCAATTGTTTAAAAATTACAGTTTATTTTTTTAGATTTTTTCGAGGGTGTTGCGAGTTTTCTTCCATATTTTCCGATTAAAAAGTAGCAAATTTGTATGACGATTTTTTGAAAGTTTGCTACCTTAGGCCATTTTTATGAAAAAAGTGTAGCCCATGATGCAGTCTGATGTACATTTAATTGATTTGATTCATACATATCGTTAGTATAGTACGGAAAGGGCGTAACTTACATCGTCGCTGCAATACAAAAACCGTAACTAACTAAAAATCAAAAATTAACTTTTTATTGAGTATGATGCATCTCATCGAATTATAAGACCCCACATCACTTTATGCAATAAAAAATTTTAGGTTTTCATTTCAGCGACGATGTGAAATTCGCCCTTTCCATACTACATATACTAACGATATGTGTCTGAAATGAAGAGCTTCTCATAAAAAACCAATTGCCGTTTGGAGGCGGCGTTGGTTTGTGCTCAATTTACCGGCAGAACTGCCTGATTCGACTCGCGTTGCACCCATCTAAAAAACCGTAAACATCTCCAAATTTATTACATTCAAACCTTATTTATAACTTTCTGAAAGGTAGTAAATATGTTTCTATTTCTGCGGTTTGGTGCGTAATTTCACTAACTTGTTTTCTTCTTCTTATCGTTGAGTTAGAAGTATGTATACCCGCTGTTGCTGCCACCATGCTATAATCAGCTAACTTGTTTATAGTTATAGTTTATTTTTATTTTTCTGGACTTGACGTCGCATGATTCACACAATTTAACTCATAAACAAGTAACACGCACTCATGCACATATGTATGGAATGCTTGAATTTTGTTTTCGGATAATATTATGGTGCTAAAAAAACAATTCAACAATTCGTTAAGAGTGTATGCGCTCAAATCAATTATTTTGTGCGTGCTGTATTTTGGTTGAATTCAAAATAAGAAGTTTGTCAATTCTCAAAAACGAGTCTTTATAATGACTAACGAGCATATTTTCTAATCAGATACTATGCACACATCGGTCATTTACTAAAAGACTGTCATTACTCAAAAACGAAATTTTTGAGCAAATGATGCAGAATTGCTCGTTTTACCATGCTTCGTGTTATGTACAAATTTCGTGCTAAAATCCTTTTTAATTTCCGCATAAGAAGACAATAAGCAGCTATTTTTGCTACATTTTGCGAGCAATGTATGCAAGTACGATGCAATCGACATTGAATTCTTATTATGAATGTGTATTGTCTTTGTAATGCTGTTATTTAACACTAAAAATGTTCCGTACAATCTTTTCCCCAGGGCATGGTGCAGTGATTTGGAAGAATGGGTCCAAATCTCTAAAACCTCAGTATGATATTCACCAAATCATATGGCTTGATGGAAACTTGTATCGAAACTAATGCGAACTCTCTAATTTATAATAATTTTAACATTTATCTAATCACTACAGTATAGACGAGTATATATGTGTACTAAAACTAAATTTTGTCTGTTTTTATTCCCCTTTATTTACAGGTATTTCAATGGATCAACGAATTGGCTCATCCGGAGAGCCGCGAAACCGCTTTGCTTGAATTGAGTAAGAAACGTGAAACAGTGACAGATCTCGCGCCCATGCTATGGCATAGCTTTGGCACCACCGCCGCCCTACTCCAGGAGATAATTAACATTTATCCATCGATTAATCCTGCCACACTCACTGCGCATCAATCAAATCGTGTCTGCAGCGCGTTATCGCTGCTGCAATGTGTTGCGTCGCATCCGGATACGCGTACAGTGTTCCTGCAGGCACAAATACCATTGTTCCTGTATCCATTTTTACAAACCACATCCAAAACACGGCCATTCGAATACCTTAGGCTAACCAGTCTAGGTGTTATTGGCGCACTAGTTAAGGTAAGTCGTGGCTGGCGAGCAAATCAAATGCATTGCTAGAGTTACTTAATGTTGTTTTTACACTTCCTATTCTGCAGGCTGATGAACAAGAAGTGATAACTTTCCTTTTAGCAACTGAAATCATTCCACTGTGTCTGCGAATAATGGAAACTGGCTCAGAATTGAGCAAAACAGTAGCAACATTTATTCTGCAAAAAATATTGTTGGACGAGAGTGGTCTCTCGTATATTTGTCAAACGTATGAACGGTTTTCGCATGTTGCTATTATTTTGGTAAGAAACACATATTATAGTCTTGTAAGAGAGAATAATATGCTAGTATATTCATTTATGATTTCAGGGCAAAATGGTAATACAACTTGCCAAGGAGCCCTCTGCACGCCTGCTGAAGCATGTCGTACGTTGTTATTTACGTCTTTCCGACAATCCCAGGTGAGTTAGAGACTTGTGGAAGTTAATTTTTAAGTTAATAACAAGAAAATATATTCAAATATGTTTACTGTATTTTTAGAGCACGTGAGGCTTTGCGACAATGTCTTCCAGACCAGCTGCGTGATGCGACATTCTCTGTATGTCTACAGGATGACAAATCCACAAAACACTGGCTGCATTTGCTCATTAAAAACTTGGAGCTGGGTGCTGTTGCACCAACAGATCCACGTCAAATCGGTATGTCACCATTGACGTCATAAACAGACGCAGCAACAGCAAAAACGCGCCGTCTATAGTACATATACATATTAAGTGCAGCTAAAAGTGCTGTTGTTGTATGATAAGAATTATACGCGCAGTGCAGTCCAAACAAAAACCCAGCCAAGTATACAACAGAGACTACAGACAGACACTCAAACCCCAACTAACTAGTTTAAATTAGAAGCAGAAAAAATACGCAAATACAAATAAAAATCACTTTTTACTTAAAATTGTAATAATCAATTGAATGAATGCAAATCAAAGCAAATCAAATACACACAATTTCACAAGGGAATACTTAAATACTTAAACCAACAAAAACAAACATATATTACATTTACAAAAACAATTTAAAGTCGTGATAGAAATTGCAACAATATGAATGCATTATTATATAAATACATAAATAAGAATTATGGTAATAAGGATAAAATATATATAACAAAGGAGACTGTTTATATGATAAAACAACAAATAAGAAAAATCACAAAAACAAAAATATGAAAAAAAGGGTTAGAGTAAATCCCAAAAAAAGAGCAAAACTAAGTAAATTACTGATGAAAAATTTAAGAGAATTTATGTAGAAAAACATTGAATATTAATTAAATTATGTAATAAATAAGAAATGGCGGTACCTAAATTAAATTGGAAATAATAAATACTTAGTACATTAATATTACATATGCGTTACATGGAATTTTGCTGTAGGAAAAAGCTGATTTTAGTGCTTACTGCTCTAACTGGATAAAAGGCGCACATTATCGTATTAGATAATCAAATCGAATGTATTGATTTTCCATAACAAGTACTTTAAACTTAAATTGGCTGTTTAGCTTTTCTCAGAGGTATATAATACACACACAGACATACGTACATATAATTACAATATAATGAACGAATATTAAGAATAAATAGTATTTTTTGGACAACCTTAGCGGATACAGTTGAACAGTGAGAAGGGCAGAGGAAGAGTATTTTAATTTAATTATGTGAAATGATATTTTTTTGTGTCAATTGAATTAGTTTATGCTTGAGTCTAGTTAAAGAATAAAATGAAATAAAATAATTTAGGCAACACCTGTGAGACGTAACAATAATAAATTGATTAACAGTTTAACAACATGTAAATATTTTACGAAATAAAATAAGTTAGCAGAGTTAATAACAAAATTTAACCTCATCAGAAAAAATTATCAACTTTAATGAAAAATACATACTTAGCTCATACATAATTTCGAATGAGAACTTTAATAGCGTTTGCCAACAAAGCACAAGTAAACCATACTTAAAAAACATAGAAAATTGCTTTGTATGTATATCAGGAACAGTCAGCCATTCACTAAATAGAAAACTGCTAGTGAATTTAGCAAAACTTTCATGCTCGCCTATATATATTTGTATATTTTTTAGTTTACAATCGGGTTAATGAACACCATCAACGTCATATAATTGAAATACAATTATTTTTACTTAACGTAAGCTAATCTTAGCCCTATCGCAGCCTAATACTAAGCGCATATTTACAGCAGATACAACAAGCCCACATCCATACAACGAATACTTACTTTTGTACATATATATTACATTGTTCTTGATCATACATTTGTATGTGTTTTCGTAACAATCTTACGCCACTTAAATGCACAGCCATCGTAGGGTCTATTGATTATGAATTGCCGATATAAAAGGTATATATATATTTTTTTTATTAAAAGCTTAGCATTAAGCAACTCATATAATTCTGTTTTAATCGAATCAACCAATCGATCTTAGCTGCTGTTTGTATGAAGAAAATTAGCTGGTTTGAATTAAAAGCATTAAGTAAATTATCAAAATTGTAAAAAATGAGTTTAGTTATACACCCCTACTGCGAGTGTCGACTAGTATTAGATAAACGACTATTAGTCGATTATCTCTTTTCCATGGTATTGTGAATGTCGATTTCACGTTCAACAAGCGACTGTGAATAGTTTTTAGTCGCTCATACTTTTGTAACGGTTTGTCACTTATTGAACGAGGAAACGACATTGAAAATTCCATGAATAATCGATAATCGACTAATAGTCGCTTATCTACTACTAGTCGACACTCGTAAAAGGGGTGATAGTTTTAAATGTTTACCAAAAATAAAACTTAGCCATAAATGCAAATGGAAATAAGTTAGAAATCACTTTTTTATTTTTAAATGTCCCTATTTGGCTGCATATAAAAACAAGAATCAGTGAAAATACCTATAAATTAAACGGAAATGATACTAATTTCAAACTTGCTTCGTAAACACGCAGCCTATTTCGCCACCGTATGTGGCCAACCTTGACTTTTGGCGATATAAGAGCTTAAAATGCTTTATTTAAAAAAAAAAACTCCATCGAAACCTTGTTATTGCTTACATATGCACAAGGTGGAAAATCCACCTTTTTTAAACGCGTACTAATTCTAAATATGAAATTATTGATATTTTCACAGTTTGGCAAAAGTTGAAACAATATTTTGCAGTGATTTGCTATAAAAAGTCTTAGTAAAGTTTTCCTCTCCATACGCTTAATATGTGCTTAGAAAGGTTTTATGGTGTTTTATGGCAAATGAGAAAGTTTGAGCTAATATACTTTCAAAGAATATTTATGATTTGTGCATATGTATTTGTAATTTGTAACGCTACCCAGCCAGCATCAGTAATCATAAATTTTCGTATCCGGGAAACATTCGAAACGTTCGAAAAAGATGATGTCATTTGAGAGCAACAATTGTATTTTATTTGCTCAAGCTAAACATTTGAAAGCATGCATGCGTATTCGGTAGTGGCTGAGCGTGCAGAGTGTGCCGCTATTTGTTAGCTTCCAGAAGGTGCCGGGTTCGAATTCCGTCAGGCGCTTTCTAGTTTTATTTCATTTCTTTTTAGCCTGACGTACTTCAAATGCTTTTTTTTTTTTTTTTGGAAATTGGAAGCATGTATGTAGGTGTTAAAAAAATAAGATAAAGACTCTTAGCAGCCCATAAAAGTTTAAGGAACTCCTATATTTCTGCTTATCAGTCGTAATGTCAATTGAAAAATCTTTTATTGATAGAAAACAAAGCGCTTGGCAATGATACAATAAATAATAAAAAACGAAACTAAGTTGTAAAACATGTGTACGCCCGGATATTGATACCTTCTCAAAAATATCAGTATATATATTTAAATTTAGGAAAATTAAAAGTAAATGCATAGCAATTCTAAGAATTTTAAATGACCAAAAACAGTGGACGGCGCAAGTGGCAACTTCGCTAATCTTTTCTAAAACAAAGTTGTATTTTAAATTATGTAAATTAAACAAACGGGTGACTCCATGATACAAACATTTGAACATAAACTCATTTAAAACGTTTTTTTTTTGTACAGTATGTATTGGTGAACGTTGGCAGCTCAGAAAAAAACTTTATCACGAAAATATGAGCTACATACATACAAGTACACTTTTTACTCGCATATTAAATATAACATAACCTAGAAAAAATATGAGGTTTAGTTTAAAGTAAAAATTTAGAGTGTAATTAAAAACGTACCATTTCAGGAAGTCGATAGCAATTCTGAAAGTCGAACCCAAAATGCTCCAACTGCTGTATTAAGCGAGTCACGTGCATGGTGGCGTAGAGTAAAATTATTGAAATTAAAATTAGCACTTTCAACTGCCCAAGAAATTATTGAATTAATGTACTAAATTAAGTGTCGACTACATATTTTTTGTAAATTCCACAACGCAAGGCCTGTTAAAGTTCATATCACACACTTTGCTATATACTTTAATTTCTTTTGTGATTCATGTGTAAGCTATGGTAATGCCGCTAAGTAAACCTCTTTTGTTTTAAATTTTAATCCTTATTATTCAATAATACAAGATTCCATATAAAGCAATCTAATTTTAAATAATTTCAGTTAATTTTCATACACATATCAAGTAACGGGTGATTTTTTTGAGGTTAGGATTTTCATGCATTAGTATTTGACAGATCACGTGGGATTTCAGACATGGTGTCAAAGAGAAAGATGCTCAGTATGCTTTGAAATTTCATCATGAATAGACTTACTAACGAGCAACGCTTGCAAATCATTGAATTTTATTACCAAAATCAGTGTTCGGTTCGAAATGTGTTTCGCAAACCCAATTGCTGCGAACGGCGACGAATCGACATTTCACGGTCTTCAGCAACACTCTCAGAAACAGACGCAATATTCTCTTGGTTTAATGGTCTTGGTGGTTGGTTTAATGTCCAATAAAGTAAACTGAGTGCGAAACTTGGTCACAATCGCATTAATTGTTTGCTCACTTGGTCGATTATGTAGACCATAAATCGGACGCGCGAAACACATTTCGAACCGAACACTGATTTTGGTAATAAAATTCAATGATTTGCAAGCGTTGCTCGTTAGTAAGTCTATTCATGATGAAATTTCAAAGCATACTGAGCATCTTTCTCTTTGACACCATGTCTGAAATCCCACGTGATCTGTCAAATACTAATGCATGAAAATCCTAACCTCAAAAAAATCACCCGTTATAAGTGAAAGACCGTTTTTTTTTGCGAATAAGTCGGTTTCTGCGCAGCTTACTGCCTACAAACACTTTTAGCTGCAAATCAATGTAAAATATTGTAATTGTATAATTTTAAAATATTAAATAAGTTTTTGTTTGTTCGTTTAAGATCATTTTGAAATTAAGGTTTCGCTTAGTCGAAACATTTACAATCTCCTTAAGAATGAAATTGCCTACTTACATGAAAATTAACATTTAATACACACAGCCCATGCTACACGCATGTAAGTATGTATGTATTATAAATATTACTTGGGTTAAAGTGTAACCTGCATGTAGAATAATGTAATCAAAACTCAAATTGTAAACTTATATCATTCTTTGTAAATTGTTATTAGAAACCAGCATCCTAAGTTAAGTTCAATACATGTATAATAATTGATATATCTTTTGTTTTGCATAACTGAGCTGAAGAAAAATTCAAAACTGCGATCTTAAGTACTCGTAGTTGTAGCCATTTACCTAATGTTTACCTTTAATATACTTAAACCGTATGCAAATGTACCATACCTTAAAGTTATTTTTTCCTAAAAACATTTCCTAATTTAGTTTGTATACTTTAATAAATATTTTACATAAAGTTTGAATTACTGCATATTTTATAATATTTAATATTCATGTCACATTTATATTTAATTTAAATGTTTGTATTAAAGATTAATCGTGCGATTTGACGAAAATTTAAATTTTGAGTTTTAATATTTGTTATTTGGTTTTACTGTTTTCTGCCCCTATGCTAAGGCGTGTTCTTCAAACACACAAAACAGTGTGGGTGCATTCCAAAACAAAGCGTCAGTCTCTTTTATTTCTAAACTGCACTAGAATAAAAATTCTAGCTTGCGCAACCTAGTTGAGAACTAGCATCTAACCGTGATTGCGCACATTTGGCATTACAATCTACTGAGGCTTAGAGATAAAAGATACTGATGCTTTGTATTTTGACGTTTTGGAATGCACCCTTCGTCAGCGGTGATATTAATGGCTTAGGGCCGGTTGTTGTTGTTGTTGTTGTTGTAGCGGCTACAACAACCCCGCCCAGATCGGTTGGTATCTCAGTCGTTGTCGTCAAGTTCCACTAACGGCAACCCTAGGAAGCGTGCAGCTTCTGTGGGGTTTGTCCACAGGGACAAGGCCGTTAGGGTTGTCGGGTTTTCCGGGCATGCGAAGAGATGTTTCGAGTCATGTGGGGTCTCTCTGCCGGACACTCATTCGGCACATCCTCATTCAACCTACTCAAGTAGGAGTTCAACCTGCTGCAGTAGCCGGAGCGAAGTTGTGCGAGTGTTGTGCGTGTCTCCCGAGGCAGATGAAGCTCCGTCTCGTCAATGTCCGGGGTAGTGTGCCTAGAACGGCATTCACAGGTCTAGAGTCTACATAACTCGAGACTGAGTCCCTGTGAATGCCGTTCAGGGCCTGTCTTTAAGCTGTCGGGTCCAGAGGTTGCTTAATGAACCTCTGGACTTCGTCCGTTAGTTCATATAGATGCCTCCTGACGTGCCTAGGCGAGGGCTCCTCTGCAAGCAGCTGTCTGCTTGGGTGGCCACTTCTGTGGCTCCCGATCAGGAACTGCTTGCAGAGCATTATATTATGCTCCTTTACAGGTAGCATTTGCGCCTCGCAGTGCAGGTGGTGTTCAGGCGACATCAAGAGGCATCCCGTCGCTGTCCTGAGTGCGGTGTTTTGTACAGTCTGTAGCTTCGTCCACTGCGTCCTACTAGTCCCTGGCGACCACACTGGCGCTGCGTAGTTCAAAACCGGCCGGCCTATTGCCTTGTATGTTGCCAGCAACGTTTCTTTGTCTTTGCCCCAAGTACTGCCGGCTAGCGCAGAGAAGGAGAGCAGGCTGTCGAATGTTACTCCGAGTATTTTGGGGTTATTCACCGTCGGAATTGGTGTGTCATCGACGTGAATCCCCAGCGGTAGCCTGACCTCCTTCGTCCAGGTTGTGAACAGGGTCGCGGAGGATTTCGTAGGGGAGAGGGCTAGACACTTTGCAGTGAAGAAGCGAGAAAGTTCGGAGAGATAGCCGTTTACTTTCGAACACAGGTCATCAATTCCATTCCCAGTCGCCATGATCGAGCAATCGTCGGCATAGGAGACAATCGAGACTCCCTCTGGTGGTTGAGGGAGCTTTGAAATGTAAAAGTTAAACAGCCGGTTGCTCAAAGCCTGGTTAACACTAATCATCGGTTAACATCGTTATCGACGTTTTCGACTTCATGCATATAACGCGGTTTCGGTCACGTCGATAAGGATGTGTAACCGGGGATTAGTGTCAACCAGGCTTTGAGCAACCGGCCCTTAGTGTCCTATTAAACATAACCACGTATACGCAAATACAGTACATTAGGCTGCCTTTATGGCTAAGTGCACATTTAAGATAACTACCCCAAAATGCGCATCGGCGGCATTATTTTTAATATTTATAAAGAAACTGCTCCGATAATTGCATGCAATGTACCTGCGCATTAGCGATACCTGCCTTAAAAATTGTGCAACTATTATCAATTATCAAATAAAGTATTACGTTTACCTGCACTGGCTTTAGACTTACCCAAATTTTGCAAGCTTTTATTTATTTTGCTCATCTCGCGGAACGTTTTCGTTGTAGTTATATAGATAACTAGATACCATTCAGAAAAAATTTTCGCTTGCAGTAATCTCTACGTGGTAAGGGGCTGTCCATATATTACGTAAGGGAGTTTTCGCCTGTTTTGAACCCCACTTCCCCTCACGTAATAAATAGTAAGATTTAATTGATCCCCCTCCCCCCGCCGCAGATCTTACGTAATCAAACAAATATAGGATGCATGCCTAGTCAGTCTTAAAAACTTCATTACATAGTTATACTAGTCATTCTTTGTTGTCGGTTTCTTTGGTCCACGGTCATGCCAGCCAATCTGAAAGAGGAGTAGCCACAGGGATATCTCGTACTTCTTTTTCACTCAAAGATATATCATTTTCACAGTCCACTGAAATTTTTTCTTGATTCACCCACTCAACAATATCAATATAACAACATGAGCTCTCGCCCGCGTCGTGAAATTATCCTCTTTGCTCTTCGACGCTGAGGCTCAGAAAAGATCAAGTGCAGCTTTTTGTGAATGTTTAGCTGCTTTCCATATATTACGTAAGGGAGTTTTCGCCTGTTTGTGTTCGAGCTGCATTTTTTGGTTATAATAGACACCGAAGAGCAACGCTGTTTTTAGAAAAATAGAAAAATTAAAGCAAAAGTTGTAAAAAATTGTAATATCCTCCGTATTTAATGTATATTTTTCATTTCAATACAATTTAGTACTTTAATTGGGTGAATTTTCGTATTTTATAAAGAACAATTTTGAATAAGAATACAAGAAAAATAATATTACGTAAGAATCTACGGGACGCCCCCTCGTCCCATATAAGAAAAAGTAAGAAAATTCTAGACCCGCCCTCCCCCACAAAGGTCTTACGTAATATATGGACAGCCCCTAAGTGCTCCTCCATTATTTGGTTTCATAGGGATTCGGATACCTTCCTCACTGAAGTATTGAAGAAAATTCGCTTAAGTGCTCCGTTCCGTTAAGTGCACAAGTTTTTCGTGCAAAGAAGGATGGGCAGCTAAGCAAAATATACTGTATGTATATTACGATAAACTTATAGATTTCGTTTCATTAAGCACATGGAAAAACTATAATTTCTAATAATAGCTATTTTTTATGGGTCCCCATTGCAAAAAATTTAGGGTTTTGGGGGTCCTATAAGAAATAGTTAATAATATAAAATGGTAAAATAAACAATTGGATAATATTATAGAAAATCTCCAAAAGAGAAACAAAGTTTTCCGATCGAAAAATAATGAGGTTGTTCACACTTGCCTGGTTATCTGGTTATGTAGTTATTATTTTTATTCAGTTTACAACAATAAAATACTCTACAGAATAATAACTTTTAACCAGATAACCTGATAACCAAGCAAGTGTGAACAACCTAAATGTTAAAACAAGTAATTTCTAAGCATAAGAGACAACCGACTTCAATGGGCATTTAAAAATTCAAGAGTACCGTTAATTTCTTGAAGTTTCAATAATCGGAACTAAAAAACAAAATGGGATTACTCTTGAGGTATTTCGAAAACGGTTCACGTGGTTCAAAGTTTTCCTTTAACATACATAAAAAATATTCCGATGAATTCATAACCATCCTCCTTTTTTGGAGTCGGTTTAAAATATTTTTAAACAAACTATGTTCACTAAAATACAAAAACAAAATAAGTCGAGGCTTTTTTTAAGCTTATAATTTTCATTGGAGGTAGTATAAACTTCACACAGCGCTCTTGAAACAGCGGCAGGGGTTATTAAAAGGAATGGAAGAAATTTAAATGAGGAATTATCCCAACAAATCTGAAAGTCCCGTATTTAAGAAAAGTTGCACAACTTCGACAACTTTTACGCGATTGCAATAAATGAGATATCAGTTTATTTGAAAAAAAAATAGATTTAGTTTTAGATAGTACTACGTATTTTGAAATTGTGGTAATAAGTGATGTCAAAATTAAAACCAAAACAAAAATTTAAAAAAAATATATTTTATATAACATTTTAAAGGCCTATATATCCTCTTCTCAGATCATATTTGATCTTTGAAATCGAATTAAAAATAGTCATTCAAAAACTCATAAATCTACAAAATCGTATTTTCTGACCTAAATCGACAGGTCGCGACCTATAAATGACCTTTAAAAAATCTATAAAAAAAAGGCAATAATATTTCTTACTTTTATTTACTTCACGTTTTGCAATCGTAAATATCAGTGTTGCCAAAACTTTTTGGGCCAACCGGCTAAATTGGCAAAAAAAAAACGGCTAAACTGTTATTTTTAATAAATGATAGGTAGAAAGACTAGTTCTTGGAGATAAGTTGCAAATTCAAGCTGGAAAAAATTTTGCCAGCAAGAATTTGCAATTGGGAAAAACATGTGATTGTGGCTCATGGTTGAATTTGTTGTCGACGATAAAAATTCTATACAAATTTCTTATGTTTGAAATGCAACAGTGGACACTAGCGTTCGCGCAGAAATGTGCAAGTTTCTCTACTTGAGAGGGATTTTGGGAGCATCTTAACGCGTGTTAAGCAAACAGTGAAACTATTTGTTATTTTCTAAGTTTGCGAATAAAATTTCACACTTAAATTTAAGTCATTCATAACAAACATTTTATGAAAAAAATCTCCGCTACGGCCTTCTTTAGAAAAAATATATTCGCTTAAAATAAAAAACAAGCGGAATCGGCCCAATTTTATATAACCCTACCTGACATGAAACTTTTATTCCCGATAAGGCTAGTAGCCATTTCTAACAGATTTTGGATCGCTTAGGCAAAAATGGAAACATATATATTTGAATTTTGTGAAAACAAGGTAAATTGCAAAATCGGCTAGAAAACGGCTAACAAATCGGCTTCCGAAATTTCTCCGTCTATTTGCTATAGCAACCGGCTAAATCTAGCCGGCTAAATCTAGCCGGAGAACGACTAAAATGGCAACACTGGTAAATATATCAAAAGATGGAGAATTAAAATATCTTTCAGAATTATAGAATTAAAAACAATTTAAAACGTATAATAGGCATATTTTACAAGCTCCCACTCAGCAGTGTGCCTACGCAAAGCATTCGCATTTGAACGATAAGCGTGTGTGAGCGGACTACCGTTAGAATTTTACAAAATTAGGTCTTGGGACTTTAGGCGAAGCGAACTTACGGCGGTAAACATTTTTATTCTATTTATAGCAAGAATAAAGGAGAGATAATTAAATACAGGGGTATTCATCCAAATGTTAGTATTCCTCTAATTGAATTACAGAGACTGAAAAGTATAAAATTCTTTAAATGTGAATGCAACCTAACCCCGTAGCGAATGTCATGCATTCTTCACTTAAGAGTCTTGTACGGAAAAGTTACATCTTAAATGACTTTGGGCTCCGTTTGTATGGAAGTCGTTCATGACTTTTTCATATAAATGGTAATTTCGTCGTTGATGTCATCTGCATGACTTGGTTATGCAGTGATCATTAATGACATTCAAGCGACAGTATCTCGCAATGGACTTTTTATAAGTGACCGCTGCAAGACATTGTCTGTTATAAGTCTTTGATAGGAGTACACCTGCATGATATTGTCACCAGTGTCATTGTCAGCTCTATGTCGTTTAGGATTCACAGCAAGTGCGACGATGTCACTAAATCCATTCCCACGACAGCCGGTGCTACGTACCGGAATGACTCGTTTAGGTCGGCGAAGTATTTCAGAAGTTGTTCGTCCATAGGGCTGCATTCGCTACGTTTTCTTCTGCTCAGGGCTGGCATCGAGTCAAACCAGAGACGACTACACCACAACTCCACCTCAGTCAAGTGCAATGCTTGCGAGGGGTGAGTCACCTCATGGTCTGCTCATACTTAAAAAATTGAAATTGCGGGTTTCTAAATTAAAATAACATTTATTCTTCAATAGATAGAAACAAGGTGAATTAAAAATAAACTCAAATGTATTGCGTTTTCTTTCCTACCGACAAATCTCATTGCCCATTGGCAACGAAAAGGCAACACAATTTCTAGAAATGAAAATATTTTTCAATATGGGCTATGTTCTTGTGTACATATACATATGTAGAAGCGCAAGAGTCAACATTTGACTGAAAAACAAAACAAAATTCACCGCTTGTTAGAGCTTTGCGTCCGCTTATGGGAGAATTTTTTTCATAACTGGACATTTTTGAGTGTCCACGTCCGTTTATCGGAAAGTCCGTGTATGGGAGAGAATTTTGTATGAAAAAAAAAAAACCAAAAATTGTTCGTTCCCAATAATGTGTAATATAGTAATTTTTAATATTTTTTTTATTTAGTACTTAAATTAAAAAATTGGAACATTGTATTTAAGAAAGAGTAATTTTGCTGCTTTTTCGGGTTACAGCCTGTTTCCTAACGGGTCGTAAATCAAACCTGCGCCATTAAATAACTACTCGCTCGAGGCGACAAACTTGAAAAACTTGAAACTTTACAAAATTGTAAATTCTTTTCGATTGACGCTACACCAGTTGAGAGGACTTCAGTTTTTTTTTTGCGGTTCAATAATTCGAGAATTGCATCGGGGCTCCTCCTGACTTTCATCTTCACAATCTAGCATCATGGCAATATCGCTGTTTAAACACCGTTGTGTTCCAATTTGGAGAACCAATTCTTTTAGTTGTTTCAGAATTTGGAGAACCTGTTACGACATCAGCGTTTTTCGATTTTAGTTTTTGTAATTCATTTTTAATCCTATCTTCTGTGACTGGTTTGAAAAATGTGTGCTTATAGCGTCGCGATGTTGTGAATAGGTGGATATGGCTAATAAACTATTATTTTGTAAGAATGAAAATTTCGAAGAAAATTCTGTTTTGAAAGTCGTGGCTGCCAGCAGAATTAGTTTAAAATCTTGTTATTTTGTAAAAAATGTACCCCGTTTTTTATAATAATTTCAATTATTGGAATCACGGACGGTAAAGGTCTCAGATTTGCTTAATTCCCGGGTGACCTCTTGGAAAGGTTCACCTGCAATGAACAGCTTGTAATTAGTTTTTTTATTAGTTAGCTTAGCTTAGCTTTTCCTATAGTTACAGGCAGTCACAATTAATTACTCTCCGCTGTCGGTACCATAAGCCATCAAATCCGTTTTGTTGTTCCATTCCATGCGCTCAATGTGTTTTGATATATTTTTTGGGGCACTTGCACAATATTCGCATTCGCAAAAGCTCCGCATTGATTATTGCGAATGCGAATGTTAAAATTTTTTGCGGAAGTTCCGCGGTTGCGAATGCGAATGCGAATATTCGCAACAAACCTGATTTACATACTAACCTAAACCTGCAAATCGTGAAATTGGGTTGGGTTGAATGCAAAGAGTTTGTTATTTTGCGAAATCCTAGGAAACGAAACAATTGCAAGCTGACACCTTTTTAATAATGGTTAAAAATTTAATTAATGCTTTCAATCTGCTCACACGTATGAGTGTCCAAAAACCATTGTTTTGAACATGTAAACCTCAAGTAAATGTCAATTACACGAATTTACAAAAGTATTAAATGTAAAAATCAGTACAAAATCAGTACAAACCCAACAAATCAGTAGATTTTGCGTACTGATTTCGGGCTTTTGAAAATCAGAACAATAGAAAAAAATCAGCACACGTACTGATTAAATCAGCGCATCTGGCCACCCTAGTCTCACGACAGCTGGGTTTTTCAAAACTCGAATTTGTACCGAAAATTAGAAACAAATTGCAAAGGTTCGCAATTTACACTACAATTTTAATTAATAAGTCTTTATATTATTTATATACTTTTTTCAGATTATTATTTATTAGGAGACTCTGCCTATCCTTGCACTCAGCACTTGGTGACACCCTACAGAGACAATGGGCACCTGACAAGAGCGGAAAAAAATTTCAACATCAAATTAAGCTCGGGTCGTGTGGCCATATAACACTGCTTTGGAATTTTAAAACAGCGATTCAGACAATTGTACTTCTGCAAACTTAAGGGTCAGAAAAAAGTATGCCATTTTATAAGAGCATGTTGTGTCTTACACAATATTGCTAAAGAAGACGATCTGGAATTTGTAATGCAAGATGAAGAAGGAGTTTTAGGTTATGTGCCTGAACAAATATCAAGAGGAAATGCTGTAAGGAACACTATTTGCCAACAACTACCAAATTAAAAATTTGTGACTGTATTTTATACTTTATATGAATCGCCTTTTCTTTTATTTTATTATATATATGTATATTGTGTGTGTCTAAAAGACATTCCATAAATTATTTTAATTTTTCCTACAAATATACATACAGTGCCGGACAAAAGTATTGGCACAGAGAATTTTTCGCAAGATATGCAAAGTTTTTATTCTAATTTATTTTCTATGTTTTTTAATACAAATATAGTTTGTACTTCACCAAAATACAAAAAAAAAACCAATTCTCAAAACTTTGTGCAAAACTCAGAAAAATGCAATAAATTTGCATACTAATTTGCAACTTTCTATTCAGATTTTTTAGAAAAATTCTAAGTATGCAGTTTTATAGCCAATCTAATTTTAGTGGAAGGTGTTGTTCATTTTCTCCATACAAAAAATAATTGTCGAACATACTTTGTATGGAAGAATCTGAGTGAAAAAAAATCAACACGATTTTCTAGCAACTTCAAACTTGCAGTTTGTTATACTAAAATTAGATTGGCTATAAAACCGCATACTTAGAATTTTTCTAAAAAATTTGAATAGAAAGTTGCAAATTAGTATGCAAATTTATTGCATTTTTCTGAGTTTTGCATAAAGTTTTGAGAATTTGTTTTTTTGAATTTTGGTGAAGTACGAAATATATTTGTATTAAAAAATATTGAAAATAAATTAGAATAAAAACTTTGCATATCTTGCGAAAAATTCTCTGTGCCAATACTTTTGCCCGGCACTGTATATAAAAATAATAAATCGCTAAATATTTAATCCAATACAGTATATTTTGCTTTACCGCCTTTATTATGAAGTGCACATTTAAGATAACTAGCCCGAAATGCGCATCAGCGGCATTATTGTTAACATTTATAAGGAAACTGCTCCGATAGATGCATCCAATATACCTGCACATTAGCGATACCTGCCTTAAACATGGATGGGGAGCTAAGCAAAATAAACTGTAAATGCATCATCTAATAAATAGGTGCATGGTGAACTTATTCTGTTAAAGGGAAAGAATAAATATATATATATATATATAATTAGACTGCATCACTCCCCATACAAAAAAAAATCGGTACTATTTTTCCATTGGAATTATAAAATCTATTATATTTTAAGACGTCCACCAAAATATTTCGGAAAAATATTAATATTTAAGTGAGCTGGACCGATTTGAAAATACCTCCAAAAATTGAGTTTTTTATGAATAAAAATAGTTTCTTAAAGATTTTTTTTTGCAAAAATCCCCTCAAATGACAAAACGCTTTAAGCTTAAAATATTTGCATAAAAATATTTAAAAAAAAACTTTGAACGGAATCGTAATGAGATTTTTGATGCTGTTTTTTAACTTTTTTCAAAGATTGGTATAGGAAAAACTAGAATAACTCAACCTAAACTCTTCAGATTTAGAATTAAGAGGTGTCGTTGGAAAGGTATTTTCACATCCTTTTTATTTCTTCGCTAATAAACTCATTCAAAGGATGGAAGAGAAAGGTAGAATGAACGAACGTCATTCAAAGTTGAATTAAGATGTGTTGGTATTCGAAAAAACAAGATGGGACGCGAATGACGTTTTTTTTTGGCCAGCAATAAAAACAGTGTGAAAATACGTTTCTACTGAGATCCCATAAGTCTAAATCAGAACATTTTTGGCCCAGTTATTCAAGTTTTTCGTAAACCAATCTTTGAAAAAAGTAAAAAACAACATCAAAAATCTCATTCTTACGATTTCGCTGAAAATATTTTTATGCAGATTTTTTAAGCTTCATCTAATTTGTCATCTGAGGTGACTTTTTTCAAAAATTTCTTTAAGAAACTATTTTTATTCATAAAAAACCTCATTTTTGGAGGTATTTTCAAATCGGTCCAGCTCGCTTAAATCTTAATATTTTTCCGAAATATTTTGTTGGACGTCTTAAAATATAATAAATTTTGTAATCCCGGCGGAAAAACCGCAACTTTTTTTGGTGATGCAGTCTAATATACATGTATATTTATATGCAAAGAGAAATATGCTTACTTAATTCTTTTAATGTTTGTTCATAAGTTTTTCTAAAAGATAAATTTTTTTATTGGACCTCTGTTCGCGAGCTTCTTCCTTTTTCTTCAAATGATCCAGAAGATCGGAGTGGAACTTTTTCTTTTCTTCTATGAGCTCATCCAATTTTTCCGAGATGAACCGCTTATTCCTTTGGCCATCGCGCGAAGAGCTCGGGATGTCATCTTAAATAAAAGTAGAAATTGACAGAAAATAAAAAATCATTTTCCATTTAAATTGCTGGTGAAACCGGCTGTTAGTGGATACATATATGTTAAAAAATAATACCTGTATTCGGCCGATCCAAGTCGTTACTCGCTTCCTCTACGGTTGACTGCGCCAGTGAAGTGCCTTCGACGTCGTCGCTGTTCAGTACGAACTCTGGGTTGATACCCATTTTTCTCTCCAAGGATTCGGCTTAGCTCACTGTAATAATCAAGTTAATTATAAACTTCTCTAAAATAAATTTGACAATAAATGCCTCATATATACACTTTGCCTGTTGTTTAGGACAGTTTTTTTGTACTGCCTTTCGAGGTCCCGAAATTTATTTTCAATTTGGGTAACAGTGAACATGTAACCCTTTTCAGCCATCCTATTAGAAATTTCTCTATACATCGCCAACTTGGGTTTATATTTAACGCTTTTGCCAACCTTAGGCCTCAGCTCCTCTATGAGTGAGAGCATAAGTTTAACAGGCGCTTCTAGCCAACTACGTAAAAATTGTTTCGATTAAAGGTAAGTTTTTATTACCGCCTTTGTCAGCTTCTATGGGGATGAAATCTTCATCCTCAGGAACTCCAGTTAGCTCCTGTCGGACATTTTCTAAAATAAAAATGAAATACAAATAACTCTTTCCTCGATCTTGTATAAATTTTATTACCCGCTTCGGCCGACATCGCTGGGTAGAAGATCATCTCATTTATGTTGCCCTCCTCATCTTTCATGAGTTGCGAAGCAACTATTTGCCTATAAGTCTCATCTGTAAAATGTTTGCATTTACATATTTACGTGCATTAGAAATGTTTATGTTTTTAATATTTTTTTTGCATACCATTTTAAACAAGTTGAAACGTGGCTGGAGAACAGTTCACATTTAAAGTGTTTTCCATATTTTGCAGTTGAAATAAAGAATGTAAAATGAAAATGTTTTCACTAAGCTAAATTAAACATCAATTAAAGAAACGTTAACTTTTTCCCGCACTTTTCAATTCGCAAAAATAAAAACTAGTGGAACAGCTGATTTGTGGATTCCGGGCACGAAAAGTGGTTTTTTGCGTTCCTCACGCTCTGGGCACGTTTGGCATGTTTTGACACATTTTTGACACTTGTGAGAGAGTAACTTATTTTTACGCTCTAATTACCGAAACAGCCCGGAAAGCGTGAGGAACAAACCTTATGATTCAATAATACAAGGTTCGATAAACTTACAGTTGTCTCTCTCGCAATGCCCCCTTAGCAGGCGCGGTGCGATACAGCGCGGTATAATCCCGCGGTATAGCAAGAAACATTGTTGCCATGTGACGAGCTCAAATTAACGGCACTCTACGCATTCCTCTTTCTAAATTTATACATATATTATAAATCTGATTTTCGCGATGGGCAGCTCAAGCTCTAAGGACGAATTATTGCGATTAGCAGCACTTCTCGATGAAGTAAACAGAAGGTATGAATATGCCTATATCTTTGTTTTATCCTGCAAAGTTCTTAATTTATGTATATGTATAAGATTTTATAAATATTCCCATATTTACGCTCCATTTTGTACGTTTTGCAAAAGAATTTTAAATTCCAGTAAATTTACCGTTCATATTTCTGAGCAACATTGCCAGATTTGAAAAATATTTTTCAAAAAACGAAAATGTTCAACTTTATTTTATTTACTTTGTGAGAAACAAAACCAAAGAATATCACATTTATGCCAACAAATGTATTACGAGCACTTTTAAACTCACGTTTTTTATAATGAAAGAGGGAGAATTTATAATCTATAACACTTTTGTAGATAAAATATGTGGTAGAACTCTAGCTCTAAATTGCAACTCTGCTTACGATATATCTGCTTATACCGCGCGGTCAACTGTGCATGCTGCGTCTGTTTGAGTGTTCCCATATACCGCCATGGTATTTGATACCGCATATAGTACGCGATTATACCGCACTGTACCGCACCGCGCCTGTTTGAGCAGGCCTTTACTTGGAAAAAGTGTAGCTTTGCTGTGAAATAGAAGAATAAGCTTTTGTGTAATGTGTTTATTTGTATATGCATATGAAGCACATTTAATTAATGAAAACATAAATTGTTTTTAAATTGGATGTTTACATAAATCTCATAGTAGTGGTATTTTAATTTTGAGTTCTTTTGCAGTTTTTATACAGCTAAATAGCACATAAATTACGTAATTCACGTAGATATATTAATATTTCGTTTAAAATGCCAGATTTCCTGCAAATACATTACAATTTACAAAAGAAATTTCACTACTAATTGCCTACTTTGCGTACTTTTCTCTCTTTACCACGCCTACCTCCCATATAACGGTAATTTTTAGAAATATGAAAACTGCGATATTTTAGTAACTACTGAAGATAATTCACTTAAAATTGCTATTCACAAAAATTTTTAGACGAAAAACAAGATTATAAATTTTTGGAAAATGGGCGTAGCTACGCCCACTTATGGTTACATGTATATATCGTCACCTGAAATGCAAAATAACGTAACATCATCGTCACTGAAATGCAAAAAGTCGTAACTTATAAAAAATTCAAAATTCACTTTTTGATTACTATGACGGATTTCATCAAATTGAAACTCCCCAGATCGTTTTATGAAAAAAAAATTTTGTCAAGACTCCATTTCAGTGGCGATGTTGTTA
>NW_023458928.1:0-3124 GCF_013731165.1 Rhagoletis pomonella
TCATCTTCATCTTCATCTTCATCTTCATCTTCATCTTCATCTTCATCGTCATCTTCATCTTCATTTTCATCTTCATCTTCGTCTTCATCTTCATCTTCGTCTTCATCTTCATCTTCATCTTTATCATCATCTTCATCTTCATCTTCATCTCCATCTTCATCTTCATCTTCATCTTCATCTTTATTCAAAACTATTTCTTTTGATACCCATATTGGGATACTTTATTTATTTTAATAAATAATTTGAATTTGGTTTTCGTATATATGGCAACCCTTTAAAAAGCTAAAATCATATTACACATCTACATGCCCTTTCATTTGACACCTCGTTCTTTAAAATCGAACGAACAGTACAGATTTTATGACTCGGTGTTAAATATTTAACGCAACCCTCTGCGGCAGCGAAATTTTGAATTCGATTTTCTAACATGTGGCAACTCCTTTCATGGAACTAAAGCTATGTTGTACACCCGAAGGACGAGGCCTTTCATGTACCACCTCATTTTTGAAAATCGAACGAACGATACAGATTTTATGGCTTGGTGTTAAATATTTAACGCAACCATCTCCGAACTCGTGTAAGAAGTTTCACTTCAAAAAACCCTATATACATATTCGGAGCGCTCCGAAAACACTCATTCGAGGTGTGGCTGTGGGCGTATTTTTTTACTCTATATTCAGAGCGCTCCACAATTGCTGCCTATTGAAATTAATGTAGCAAGACTTTGTTCAATGTAAAACTTTAAAAATTTTTCCGTGCAAATATTGCAAAAGTGGTCTAATGATTGATTCTTAAACCGGAAATGTTTGTGTAAAGTTTCAGATTGAGCACTTTAATTTGATACGTGACTTGTACGATTAGTAGACCGCTGGAATTAAGCGCCTTGCCTTAGAATAATATATAGTAAAGTTTTTTAATTAATAAAATTGATTTGTTGAATTGGTACACTGTTACCATTTTTGTACATTCTGCTTTTACCATTTTCTCATTACTTGCATACTATTTTTGGTTTCCAGTTCCTGTCCTTCTTTGAGCTATGAAATAGTTGATCACATTAGACATGTAGTCTTTGTTTATATTAATTTGCTTTTGTTTTGATGAAAAGTCAAAGCAAATGTGTATAAAGCAGTGTCCACACTTTAAAATAACTGATTTCAACCAGTCCGATTGGAGATGCGCTAGATGTGATGGTGTGAGTTGGCCGACCCTGAAATATAATGGTTGTGAATATTCTGTTTCAGTTTAAATTTATGCTTTTGTTTTTGCTAAAAAAAACATTACTACACAATCCAACAACCTATGTACTATTGTACTATAGGCATGCATCCCTATTCAAGAACCGCAAAATAAAGGTTTGCTTTAGCGGAACCAAAAATCAATCAGAAGTTTACTATGCTCCGCCAGGTTGCGCCGTAAAGCTTATGAGGCACGGGAAATTTTTGGTTTCCCCGTGAAACATGGTAAATAATTTGTGCTTATAAACGCTTTTGTTTTCATGGTGAATTCCTTGTCCTGGGTGGTGACTTTTTGGTACTCAGATGTTGTTGCTTAAAAAAATGTTAATTTACATTTGGCTTACATTTTCTTATGCAACATTCGCTCCTTTTTATTACATTAACTTTCTCTGCTCCTTCTAGTTTGGTGCTAACTGCTCTGTTACGAAGAATACATTCCATAAAAAAGTGGAACTTTGCAAAAGGGGCGAAGTGGATGTTTTTTATTTACATTACCTTTCCGCTCGTTGAAAGGGGTAGCAAACAGAGAAATCTTGGCAGTTACTATTAGGAGAAGAGTGCTGCATTTACAGTGAAAAGTTTCTGTAAATGCATAAAGTTAACAGGTCTATTCTGTACAGTGTTGGCACTATTGCTATTTTCCGACCAAATTTGGTCGCTTCTTTTTCATTTGGTAGGTTGGTACGCAAAGTAAGATTTTGGTCGGATAGTTGAATAAACTTTTTAAATTCTTAATTATAAAAATATATATTTCAAACATCATTTTGCATACAAGAACACTGAAAACATTATTGAGTTCAGAAACCGATTTATTTTATATAAAGTGCACATGCCACTCACTTCACCTTTGCTCAAGCTACGCTTCTAAAAAATTGCCGGAAAGCATTGAGACACTGTGCCGCAACATATCTATATAGTTTCTTTCCCACAGTCCAAAGAGGATACATGCACTGAAGGAATTTCAGGACTACTGTTCGGTAAAACCCCACAAAATCTTGGGCGTATCTCAAACACGACGGCTTTAACTAGAAAGCGTTGTGTTGGGAATAGTTGAGCAATGAGATAGTTTGAACCTTTATTTTATTTCCTGCTTTCACGAAGTAAACGGTATGCGATCTGCAGACCTGACAGAAGGAATGTGTTGCAAAACCAAATGATATTTTTTATTTTTATCCTCTATTTCGCACATAATTAACAATCTTAACAAAGAGTTCCAAGGTGAATGCTCTTGTTTGCCATACTAATATGCAACTATCAAAGCACATTATCTTTTAATTTTGAGTAACTTTATTAAAAAAGATGCGATCAGTAACAATATTAATATTGATCTTAAAAATTAACATAATATTTATTTATTTGATGTAATGTGGAACGATTTTCCGTCATCCCTTGTCAAATTTGGTTTGGAGACAAACCGGTTTCGGCGTTGTGCCATCTTCAGTGTCATTTATCGCTCTTAATAGTTTCTGTTTGTCCGTCACTATTTATAGCCGTGTTAAATCGTCGTTGGTTCATAGTTAAGTACGTCTCAGCGGATTATATTCTTTCGTTCAACCAGTAGTTTCAGTTCTGTGTGTACATCCTCAGGTAGAAATTAGCTGTGCAAGGTGTATATAAGTTGACTTGCGAATGTCAACATAGTTACATAGGACAAACAGGGCGCAAGATAAAAACAAGATATCGTGAGCATATAAGGGACTACAACAAAAAAATGCTAGAACCTTCTACTACCCCGGAATCGAACTTCGCAAACCATATGGCAGAAAACCATTGTACGCCAATGAAAATAGGAAAGACAGCCAAAATTCTCCATGTACAGCACAAAGGACAACGCCTAAACGTATTAGAGAATATGGAGATATACAAACAAAAGACGTTCGTCGGAAAAA
>NW_023458928.1:3134-5719 GCF_013731165.1 Rhagoletis pomonella
GGTTCGAATCCTACTGAAAGTAGTCTGATGAGGAAATGTGGTGATTTCCGAAATAGCTATCACTTCTACTTTTTTTTTCAAATTATTGTTGCTTTTCCACAATAAGTTTTCATTAAAAACGGCCTCGGGCTCAATAAAAATTGTTGAATATAAATGAGAAATTTAAAAAAATATATAAAACCTGGGCGCTAGTTGAAATTTCTGGGTGGAACACATAGCAGATGGCCCCAACTATCACCAGTTCATGTATGTTCAAACGTCTACCAAACACCCTGTATTAACTAATCACAGCGCACGGCAGTGCGCGCGAGTGACGAAAGCAGCCACAGCCCTGCAGGGAAAGCTACTAGTTGTGAACTAGAATTCTACCAGTTTGCGTTTCAGCCCAACTAGTTCACGTTCTATCCTTTTTCAATGTTAGCGACTGGTATTTTTAACATTGCGATGTCCTACGAGATGTCAATTGTCAGCCTATGCATCAGCATCTACTAGTAGAAATACTAGTAGCATCATACCAGTTTATGAGATAGTCTGCCAATTCATCCCCTATGAAAAGCATTAGTATGCCTTTTTGCTCGCGGCGCTCCAACAGTCGCAATGGCTGACAGAGCAAAGCACTCGCGTGGTATGCCTGAGGTACCAGGTTCAAGCCCTGGTGCAGGGAATTTTATTTTTATATATTTTTTTACATTTTTTTTTTTATATTTCTTTTATTTATATTTTTTAGGGTTTGTTTTTGTTATTCTTAGATTTAATAAAAAAAAAATATTTTTTTGATCTATTGTTTTTATGGCACAAGTATTTCTTCCCATATATTTGTTTCTTTTTTTTTGTAATGCAACTAGATTTTTAAGTTTGTTATTTATATTTAAATTGAAATAATTATTCCTACTTACATTGATCTAACTTCAAAAATCTTAACGACCTCCAAGCGGCCTCGAACCTGCGATCCCAGAACCAGAACCAGTAGTCTTCACGTGACGCCACAGCCGACATTTGTAAGAAAGGCAATTAATTGCGTTTTATTTTAGGCTTTGGCTATTCAAAGGCAGATGTCGCTGAGCGCTTCAGTTCTTCGAAAATTTCGAACTGGTAGGCACATACTAGTTTATGAACTAGTATTTTTTCTAACTGCCCTGCAGGGAAAGCTACTAGTTGTGAACTAGAATTCTACCGGTTTTCGTTTCAGCCGAACTAGTTCACGTTCTATCCTTTTTCAATGTTAGCGACTGGTATTTTTAACATTGCGATGTCCTACGAGATGTCAATTGTCAGGCTATGCATCAGCATCTACTAGTATAAATACTAGTAGCATCATACCAGTTGATGAGATAGTCTGCCAATTCATGCCCCGTGAAAATCATAAGTGTGCCTTTTTGCTCGCGACGCTCCAGCAGTCACAATGGCCGACAGAGAAGAGCACTCGCGTGGTAAGCCTGAGGTCCCAGGTTCAAATCCTGGCGCAGGTAAAATTTTTTTATTTTCTATTTTTTATTTTATTTTTATTTTTTATAAATTTATTTTTTTGTTTATGCTGTTTATTGTAATTTTTTAATTTAATAAAAAAAATATTTTTGTTTAATTTCTTTGTTTTTATATTTCTTCCTAAATGTTTTTTTGCAACGCAATTAGATTTTCAAATTTGTTATTTATTTATAAATTGAATAAATTATTTTTACTTACATTTATTTAACTTTAAAAATCTTAACCACCTCCAAGCGGCCTCGAACCTGCGATTTCAGAACCAGAACCAGTAGTCTTCACGTGACGCCAAAGCCGACATTTGTAAGAAAAGCAATTAATTGCGTTTTATTTTTGGCTTTGGCAATTCAAAGGCAGATGTCGCTAAATGCCTAAGTTCTTCGAAATTGTCGAACTGTTAGGCATATACTAGTTAATGAACTAGTATTTTTTCTAACTGGTTTGGCTTTTCACTGCAGGGTCTTTGCAATTAGTAGCCGGAACTTAATATGTAAGGTACCGGTTGAAAGGTACTGGCCTATAGAATAACACTAAATATGTCCGGTGTACCCTCATACCCCCTTAAACCGGCAAAAGCAAAAAAAAGTTTTTTGTTTCGCAACACTTTAGCCTAATTTTTAAGAATCCGGTTAATCGTTTATGAAGCTTGAATACATTTTCTTTGCACACTCTGCAACGATATCTCAAACATGTCGATTGAACGTCTTGATAAAAACTTCCAAATCTCGTGTATATATAAGCGAGTCATTTCAGCATGCTACTCCCTGCAGTGAAAACCCAAACCACCCTGCAGTGAAAAGCCAAACCAGTTGGAAAAAATACTAGTTCATTAACTAGTATGTGCCTACCTGTTCGACAATTTCGAAGAACTTAGGCGATCAGCGACATCTGCCTTTGAATTGCCAAAGCCAAAAATCAAACGCAATTAATTGCTTTTCTTACAATTGTCGGCTGTGGCGTCACGTGAAGACTACTGGTTCTGGTTCTGAAATCGCAGGTTCGAGGCCGCTTGGAGGTGGTTAAGATTTTTAAAGTTAAATAAATGTAAGTAAAAATAATTTATTCAATTTATAAATAAATAACAAATTTGAAAATCTAATTGC
>NW_023458928.1:5819-8266 GCF_013731165.1 Rhagoletis pomonella
TGGCGTCACGTGAAGACTACTGGTTCTGGTTCTGAAATCGCAGGTTCGAGGCCGCTTGGAGGTGGTTAAGATTTTTAAAGTTAAATAAATGTAAGTAAAAATAATTTATTCAATTTATAAATAAATAACAAATTTGAAAATCTAATTGCGTTGCAAAAAACATTTAGAAAGAAATATAAAAACAAAGAAATTAAACAAAAATATTTTTTTTATTAAATTAAAAAATTACAATAAACAGCATAAACAAAAAAATAAATTTATAAAAAATAAAAATAAAATAAAAAATAGAAAATAAAAAAATTTTACCTGCGCCAGGATTTGAACCTGGGACCTCAGGCTTACCACGCGAGTGCTCTTCTCTGTCGGCCATTGTGACTGCTGGAGCGTCGCGAGCAAAAAGGCACACTTATGATTTTCACGGGGCATGAATTGGCAGACTATCTCATCAACTGGTATGATGCTACTAGTATTTATACTAGTAGATGCTGATGCATAGCCTGACAATTGACATCTCGTAGGACATCGCAATGTTAAAAATACCAGTCGCTAACATTGAAAAAGGATAGAACGTGAACTAGTTCGTCTGAAACGCAAACCGGTAGAATTCTAGTTCACAACTAGTAGCTTTCCCTGCAGGGGATGTAGAGGTAAATGTGTTTTGGTTCGTGTCTCCACTACGAGATGCTTTGGTATGTACGTGGCGTCTGTACGTACCTTCATTTAATTTTTTCCAAACTTTCAGAAATTAAAGTACAAGAAAAACTAAGAAGCTTTTGTTCCAGGGTGGTTTGATTCATATGTCTTTGTGGGCGTGGCTGCTGCCTGAAATTCGAAAAAAGGCAGTTTTTTAAACTACCACTGAGGGCGCACTACTCAGTCCATGTCATTGATGTGGATATCAGTAGACGGGTCTTCAAACTAGCTATCTAACACTATCTTTTGTGTTTATAAAATATAAATATGTCATAACTTTACCGCCTGAAAACAAAAAATCGGACTGCTGAAAATATACATTTCGGGCATTTTCTCAAAAACTGGTCAGTCGATTTTATTCTAAGAATCCACAAATCTAGCCCAAAATCTTAGCTTTCATCCGGCGTACAGCTTATATCTGGGAAAACTCTTGTTGTGGAGATATTGGTATTCAAATTGAAAAAATGTCGCTCCAAAAAGGGTCAAATGGTTAAAAATTAACATGTCCGTCTAATTTGGTTACTTTAAGATATAAAAATAACATACCCAGTTCCCCGAAAAAAATTGCTAATTCCCCGATTGCCACTTAAACCGAAATTTCTGGAAATCGGGGAATTTCCCGCGAGTTGACAAGTTGAAGGATGCAGCTGTGCTAATCACTTCGTACATGTCTTGGAAACCACAATTTGTATGTATTTTAGAGTTTTTTTCAGTCACATGCCAAAATTGTAACATTTTTCCCCATTTTAATTGCAGGTATGTACACAGTTTGTAACCATGCTACATGGGTTTATCACCCGCACTTAACCTACCTGCACGGTCAAAAATTTAGGTTTAATTTTTAAACCGCCCTGGGACTACTGCCTTTTCTAAACTTTTATAGTCTACTTTTTAAACCAGTCAATAGTTTTACGCAATTTTTAATATATTCTGGTTTAAATTTTAGCCCAAAAAATTCGTGGTTTAAAAATCAAACCAAAATGTTTTAATTCTAGTTTCTAGGTTTCATATATAGAAAATTTGGTTTAAAATCTAAACCGAAATAGAATATGTTTGCACAGCGAAATGTGGTGTTGATTCAAACTCAACACATAAAAGCACATTTACATGAGTGGCTGTAGCTAAGTGTGCAAAGATGCTTGATACAATTGGTTGCTACCAAGGCTGTCCGGGTTCAATCCCAACCAGACGGAGCATGAAATTTAAGATTGTTTTTTTTTGTTTTTATTCTCAATTATGAAAATGTTTGGGTTTAAAATTTAAACCGAATTGTTTAAATTCTAAACCCAACATATGTGCTCTCTTTTTTTTAAACTTGGAAGGTTTGTATTTGAAACTGAATTTAGTTTGGTCATATATGTAGTCCAAAAAGTTTAAAATTAAAACCGAAATTTTTAACCGTGCAGGAGGCTCGCAACAAAGTCTTCAGATGGTATCGCGAGCATAAACTCGAAAAATTACTAGCAAGGAATCTAACGTAGAGTTATTTCACATGCTAATTATAACATTTGATCCTGTTATATCCAGTATGAAACGACCCCCTCTTCGAAAAGCAGATGCCATTTCCGAAGAAGTTATCAGTATTTTGCGTGAAACAACTCAAAACGCATCAGTTTTATTGAAAGTGACAGAGATGAGTGCAACAATATTTCGTCATTTCTATTTTAATTTGTTGTCTGTAATATCAAATAAAACACCTCTTTGAGGAAAAATTTTCGAGTGACGAAAGCTGAACTAGAAACACAAAATTTATG
>NW_023458928.1:8366-17711 GCF_013731165.1 Rhagoletis pomonella
ACGCAGCCGCAAAAGCAGCAAAGGCAACGGCTTATCTAAGCAGATTAATGGCCAATATTGGTGGACCGACCCAAAGTAAAAGAAAACTTCTAATGTCCACAACCTTGAATATTTTGTTATACGGAGCGGAGATCTGGGCTGACACCCTACAGAAAAATAACCGTCGCAAGAGTAGCCTCTGCGTACCGTACAGTGTCCGGCGAGGCAATACTCGTGATAAGCGGAACGGTTCCCATTGATCTACTAGCAGCCGAGCGCAAGAAAATGTGGGAGCTTAAGGCGCTTTTACGTTACACAAATGCTGTCTGGGCATGGTTACTTTCGCAAATACCTGTATAGAATGGGAAAAGCCGAAGAGCCGTCATGCATATACAGCGACGCAGAAGAAGACGATGCCGAGCACACTTTCTTCGGATGCAAAAGATGGGAAGCCGAGCGCAATATTCTGCAAGACCCGGTAGGACCAATTAACCCAGATAACGTTATCCAAGCCATGCTACATAGCGAAACTAACTGGAAGAACATAGCTAAATATGCAGAATACCTACTTAGAGTCAAGAAGCGGGACCTGGACGCAGGTGCACCGAGGGAACTTTAGTTAACGAGAAATATGGAACGCCACCCTGAAGCAATGCGATTAGTGGTCCCAGGGTGGGCGACGGTTCCAATTCGGGGGGAGTGTTTTAGTCTCCGGACATACCATTGTTGTGACGACAGCTTTGATGATGCAATAGGCATTTTCGACACCCTGCCCGCGAAAAAAAAAAAAAAAAAAAAACCCATTCCAACAAATTTTATTTCAGCTCAACTCAACTCACATAAACTATCCTTAATTTTAGCGGTTGAATTTCAACCGCTGGGCGAACACTAGTTAAAGGAATTTGGTAAGTGAATAAGGCATCGCTATGTGGGTGGCATACAAAAGAGGTTTAAAAAGGTAGTAGTTTGAAAATATTTTGAATAGGGTTGGCACCTATTTGAGAAGTCTAATTGAACTATTTTTTATGTGAAATATTAACGATGGATGTCAAATAAAAGAGCTTAAAGAAATACTTAGTTTGACAATTTAGAACGTTTTTGATGTGTTTGAGGGTTGCTCCGGTTTAAAGGGCTAAACTAAAATTATTTAATAAATTAAATGAATTACACAGGGCAACACTGATTTTGGTGCGGCAAATGTTAAATCTGTTTTTGGTAGACTTTTTTGAGCTGATTACGAATCCGTAATTATAAAGATTCCATCACGTACAGATTTTGAGAAAATCGTGGTAAAAGTGTCAAAAAATCGGTTTTTTTTCAATATTTGAGATGCTCGAGCAAAGAGTAAAAATGTGGTAGAAGCTTCCACTTAGGCTTGACTTAAAGCTAGAACTCTAGGCTACTGCCCCTGAAAATACCATCCCTGCACCTTTACTTGACGGCCATTTAAAGTCATTTGTTGAACAATAAAAAAAATGCTGGCAAATTATGCTATTAAAAAAAAATGCTGCCAAAATCAGTTTTTGCTGTTCAATAAACGACTATAAGTGATTTTAGGGTCAAGACGAAGAGATGGTATTTTTATGGATTGTAGTCGAAAGTTCAAGCCTTAATTTAAGCTTAAGTGGAAGGTTCTATCACCTTTTGTTTAATTGCGGCAGGGACTCAAACTTCGACAAAAGTCAAATTTTACTGCTCAATAAATGACTATAAGTGACCATAAATTCAAAGTGCAGGAATGGTATTTTCAAGGATAGTAGTCGAGGGTTCTTGATTTAATCTAAGCCTAAGTGGAAGGTTCTATCACCTTTTTACTCTTTGCTAGAGCTTCTCAAATATTGCAAAAGCCCGATTTTTTGGCACTTTGACCTCGATTTTCTCAAAACCTGTACGTGTTGGATCCTTTGTACTTACGGATTCGTAATCAGCACAAAAAAGTCTATCAAAAATAGCTTTAAGATTTGTCACACCAATATTTTTTTTCATTTTTGTTGGCCTGTGTTATTAATTGGGTTTAAAGTCCTTTATTTAAGAACTATATTTAGGAGGATTGTCGGCCGCTGTGGTGTAGTGGTAAGCAATGCGCGCTTTCATTCCGCAACGCCTGGGTTCAAACCCTGGTCAAAGCAACATCGCAAAAATATAGAAAAACGGGTTTTTCTTAACGGCAGGCAATGGCAAACCTCCGAGTGTATTTCTGCCATGAAAAACAGCTTCTCATAAAAATACAATCGCCGTTCGGAGTCGGCGTAAAACAGTAGGTCCCTCCGCTCTGTGTGATAACATCAAGGCGCACGGCACAAATCGGAGGAGAAGCTCGGCCAAACACTAACATATGCGTAAGCGCCAATCTATTATTATTATTATTTAGGAGGATTGCCACGTGTTTAAAAAATTAATTTCCACTTAATTCATCAGTTACATGAAATATTTATAACAATGTCAGAGGAAAAATATTTAAGGAAATTTCAGTTGGAAAATAATTTTTAAGAGGGTTGCCGCCTGTTTTGAAAGTGGTATTTCGTTTAATTATACATAAGTAACTATTTAAGCTTAGAGCTCTAAGTGATCATGGTCCTCCATCGCCTTAGTGAACGGCACCTATAAAGGAAAACAAACAGAAGAAAAAAAGACTATATAGTCCACAAACAACAACGACAATAGGTAAATATATATTTATATTATTACTTATGTGAAAACTGAAAAGAACAAGTTATACCATTTTAAGTGTACCGAGTGAGGCTTACCACAAGACAAAAGGTAAAAATAAAAAATTACATATATACTTACATAAACACATATCAACAATAACAGTGTACAAAGTCACATATGCCCCTACATATAACCAAATAATTCGGGCGCTCCGCGTAAAAAACCCACAAGAACATAAACTTAAATAAAAACTTAATTCATCCATCAAAAACAACATAAGTCAACAATCAACTGAACACCCACTATAGAAAGAAGCACTGAATCGTAGCGAGACTCAGCGAGGGAATCTACCAACGAGGGAGAAAGGAAAGACGATCCGGAAAACAGTTTTACCCCAAAACTAAACCCAAAATTGTACCCCATATACCCCCTCAACACCAAAGTCAGTTGTATCGAACCCATTTAATTTGACATACATACATATAGCATTTACATATAAGTATTGCTGAAAATTTACAAAAAAAAATACCGTACTTTATTAAATAAAACAAAAAAAAAATAAATTAAACAACTAATTAACGGAGGTCCGAGCTGAGGGGTACATATGTATTTAATTACATGTTCTTACAATAAAAGAAATTCTTAAAGAACAAGAAATAAAAAATATCGATAATAACGTTTAGCACTTACATACATACGCATGCAAATATTTACGTATGTATATATATTTACAAACTGAAGGTTCATAAACACAAACCAAAGCCCAAAAAAAAAAATAATAACTCAAGTATTTACGTGTGTTCAAATATTTGGGAACATGGATACATATCTGCCTGCATTAAATATAGCAAGAACTTTTAAAAAATATGTATACAGTACATAAATAATCACTTTTTTCCCTCAGCAATATGTTCAAACATCTTTGAAAATGTGTGAATACATATAAACATACATATATGCCTGGGTCTTAAAAATACTCAAACTTAAAATTGTAATAAACATTTCTAATCCTTGAATATACAAAGGAAACATAAAAATTTTGCACTTGCACCAAAACTAAAATACAGTCCACTTTAGAATAGAAGATAGGTAAAATACATAAACATGGCAAATGAACAAAAACCCATAAATTGTAACACAGTTAACTGTCAATATTTTGTACACAACCCCCACCAGCGGTAAGGGGTAAAACCTTTAATATTGAAAGTACTAACCTCTTATTTTATTAGACTCTACTTCCCCCCACCAGTGGCAAGGGGTAGAGAATTTTAAAATAAGAGTATTTGTAGTTCAAGCATTGCTGAGAATTACTTGTTACCCCCACCCGAGGTAAGAAACAAGTGACTCAGCTCTGCATCGAACAACGTGCAAGATTTACCCAGCAATACCCCTTCTGCTTATAGATATACCAAGCAAAAGCAGGATTGCATAAACAAAAGAGGCAGAAAAAAAAATCCTAAATTCCTGACAAAAACAACGAAACAAAAATTTTGTGGCGAAAGATTTAACGCCTTATATTTATACTAACTTGCTAAACATAGTAGAATCAAAATAAACAGCACTATACACTATATATTTATGTATGTAAATATATTTATTACTCGTGTTGGTGCACTACAAAAACAATTATCACAATTTCACCCCGAACGGACGTGTCCGATCAGCCCCCCGGTTTTGTAAATAAACCTAAGATATAATTTCAAAGTGTAATTCCGTGTGTTTTTTTTTTGGACTAGAGTGATACAAGTGGTAAGCCAAGAAAACCCATAAGGACCCATAAGGCCCAAAGCTGATTGACCCATTTTTGAAAATCGAATGAACGGTGAAGATATTTTATGCTGCACAAAAAATGTTCGAATTATATAGGAAGGCACCAACTACAAAATCTTTGTTCATAAGAGACTCCTATATGACTTTAACAATTGAGTGCAAGGCAGACTCCACGGGTCTGCCTTTTAGATACGCATGCTGGGAGAGTCTCAACCGCTCCTGTTTCTTATATACAGGTCAATGAGCCTCTCGAAAGTCTTCAGTAAGAAGGAGGAGGGACTGATTTTGCCTGAAGTCCCTCGGAGACACATGAAAGGTTTTTCCTGCTTTGGGGATAAAGGTGACCCTCACCCTCCTGTAGGCCCTCGGTATTTACCCCCTTTCTAGGCAGCTCGCATAGATTGGGGTGAGCCAGCGACACGAGACCTCGACAGCCTTTTGCAGCTGCGCATGAATAATGCCATCCGGTCCGGGGGACTTGAAGGGCTTGAAAGAGTCAATCGCCCAAAGCAGTCGGCGTTTCTCCAGTAGTTCACCGGAGAATGTTGGGCAGCCAACCATACCGACACCGGTAAGCTCACACGATGTATGGTTTGCTGGGAAATGAGTGTCAAGGAGTTGCGTAAGCGACTCCCCTCCGCTCATGGCCCAGTTTCCCTCTTCGTCCCTCAAGAATCCCAAAGGTACAGGACTCCTCGCAAGGATTCGCCTAAATCGAGACGATTCATGACAACCTTCTACTACTTCGCAGAAATTTCTCCACGACTCAGTTTTGGCCTTTCTTATCTCGGCCTTATATATACCCAGTCCGACCTTGTAGAGTTCCCAGTCGGAGTGTTGTCCACTATTCCTGGCTTTGTTGAAAAGGCGCCTGCTCGACGCCCTAAGTTCCGAGAGCTCCATCGTCCACTATTTCGGTCGGACTTTGCCCGAGGGCCTGCTCATCGGGCATGAGCTTTCAATGGCACACCTACAAGCTGATGTAAATTTCTCTACCGAGTCCTCAATCGAGATTTCAGTGCTTAAGTTTACCGGAGGGGCCTCTGGGAGTAGTTCCCGCAATTTTTGGCTGTAGAGGTCCCAATTTGTTCCCCTTAAATTTATATAGGGGATAATTTTTGGACGATCTTCGTCCACATAAAACTGAATATATTTATGGTGTGAGAAGGAGTGATCCTGAAGAACCCTCCAACCGGTAATACGGGATGATAAAGAAGACGAGGCGAGGGTACGGTCGAGGACCTCTTGCCTGGCCGCAGTGCTAAAGGTCGGTTCGTTACCTCTATTACAAATACCTAAGTCCTCACTTCGAATAAAATCAAAAAGAGACTCGCCTCTCGCATTGATGTCTGAGCTTCTCCAGCACGAGTGCCTCGAGGTCGCATACGATCCAATGATAATGTCGACTTTTCGTCGCCTCGCTTCAGCTATGGTCTCACGGAGCAATAGCGGAGGTGGTTCCACCTCGTCCTCATGCGCCATGTATGCGGAAACGAGCCAGATCTCTCTGGCGCCGCCCTCCACGCTAGCCGTCACAATGTCCTCATTGCTGAAATTAGGTAAAATTAGTGCTTTGAATTCGTTTCTGATGAGCATACAGGATCTTGGTATATCTACTTGTTTCTGCACCATCAGCTTAAACTTAGGCGTCCTAATCCCGGAGATACGGTTTCTGCTCAGTCACGGCTCAAGGATCAGGACTACGTCGGCTCCACCTTGCTGAAGGTGAGTGAGGAGATTTGCGGACGCCGCCTTAGAATTTTGGAGATTTATCTGCAGGATCTTCATCCTCCAAATTTTTCTCCAGCCACGCCAGTTCGGCGTCCTCGTTGACCGAGGATAGATCTTCTTCCTCCACCCTGTCACAAAACCGTCCGATACTGATGACGGATCCCGCGATTGAGAGAGCATCCCCAGCACTTTCAGCTTCTGACGTGGCGGATTCCACCTCCATGCTCATGGGGGTTTCCCCCGCCTCGGGCTGGCCTATCATCGGCGCCTCCGGAGGTTGAGAGCCATCCCTCCTGGCATCAGATTGGTAGACCCTAAGGACTACCCTTTTGAAGCCATAAGTTATGACTCCCCTGACTCAGCGAGGGGCCGAGGGACTCCGCGTTAAGTAAAATCAGCGCTTGCCGATGCGATTCCTCAGACCCCTCAAATCTGATAACCCACCAGCTTTGCGTGGGCAGTTGCAGGTTGCAGTACCGGAGGATTTCCTCTATTTCCTCTGGTGCGGAGGGCTCGGGAGGGAGCCAGACACGGGCACGCGGACGGGAAGGAAGGTCCTTTTCCTCCCCACCAGAGACCCTGCAGGCTTATACATTGGCGCCGACCGTTCGTCGGCGCAAACAATCATCTTATGGATGCCGTGATGCCTCCAGCATCCTCGCATCTTGGAGGTGGTCCAGAGCTTCCTCTAACCACCCTTAAGAAGACAGAGGAGATGGCTGTTTCCACGTGCCTCCAGTTATCCCTGGATATGGCGCCATCCTCCCTGCTTATATCAATGACCCCCAGGGTAATTGATCCCGCCTGCTTAGCGATTTCGCTAAACAGGGCAGGTGCACCCCCAGTCCTAGGTCTCTTTTCCCCGGAGTTTTCTCCCTCTTGAGACCTCTGTCTCTTAGAAGCTGCATGAGATGCACTCGCATCTCCTTTGGTCGAATCCTTTGTACCGCCATCCAGACCCCATAGCACCTCTTTGGCCCACTCGAGCGTTTTAGCATACTTCTCAGACAGATGAGAAACATCCTGACCTCCGTAGCGTGCCAAAGTCTTGGCTGCCATGCGTCTGTCTGAGTACGCCTTTCGACCCGACGAAGCCTGCCGTTTGGGCTTTCCAGAAGGCTGCTTTTGGGGAGCCCTCAAGGACGCACCAGGAAAACTAGGTGAGGAGCCCGAACTGGTGCTGGCGATTCCGTCAAGCACCCCCCTTAACCGCGCACTCACCCCTGCCCCCTGCGTAAAAACCATAGGTGAGGAGCCCGAACTGGTGCTGGCGATTCCGTCAAGCACCCCCCTTAACCGCTCACTCACCCCTGCCACCTGCCTCAAGACCCACGCGGAGGCCGGTTCCGACACTCCTGCTCTCCATGGTGTGACAGCACCTGCCGCCCAGAAACAGTTACGTTCGTCGGTTCCGACGCGCTATTGCCTATCGATAGGACGGAGCGGTTTCGCCTCGCCTACCGTGGGTGGTGCTGAAACCCCCCTGATGAGTCAGCTTTGGGGGTCGGTTTCGACTCCCCGCCACCGCTCGAGCTCTTTTTTGGTTTATTATTATTTTTGTTTTTGTTTGTGTTTGTGCTTTCATTTTTCATTTTTCTCTTGGTCCCCACTCAGAGCCGCTATCCAAATCCCGAGCGTGTAGTCGCCTTTAAAATGGTCCCATAGCTACCTCTGAACAAGACTATGGCGAGGAATGAGACATGCCCTTATGGGGTCATGAATTCAGAACCGACCAGCGCAAAAACGGGAGTCATCTCAACCGTACCTACACCACCAACTTAACGGCGACGGGAGTTGGAACGTACTCTGAGGCCTGCCAGGGTTTTAACGGGACGGGGGCAGTTGCAGCCATTCTGCTGAGTGTCACCTCAGCATACTCAGGTGGTAGAATACCACAACCACCAGCTCAGGGATCAACAAATCCAAACGTTTTCCACAATCGTAGTCAGAGGACGAAGCCAAGGTCGTTACCGTTCAGGTTTAGAGGCCATGCTTAACTAAGTGCGGCTCTTTTTACTTTCTCTTTGCTTAGAACATTTTGGCTCTTTTTACTTTTTAAAATACATATTTCTTTCCTGGAGATTCTTTTCCATTGTGTTGTTTTTTATGTTATTCTTTTTATATACACATATGCAAATCGATATCGGAACATTACCCGCAATTGGAGATTGAAAATTGATTTTCTGACTAAATGTTCTGCACCGATATGATGGAACATTTGCAAAAACTTGAATTCGTCTCTACAAGGAGAGAATAATAATGTTTTTGATTTGTCGCAAATTATATTAAGTTTTGAAGCTAAAATATGTCTTTTTATTCATGATATCAAAAAAAAGAATATTACATAATTTTCCATGGCTAGAAAAAAAATATTGCACATAATTTATAAGCAGATTTTGAAAAAAGATTTGCCAATTTGAAATTATTGGAATGTGCGTTTGCATACTTCAGATTTAAAATATCCCCTGTTGAAAACAGCTGTGTGCCGCAGCGTTGCCGAACGCTTTCGCTGGAAAATCGTCACTTTACCCTAAAAAAATTGTAATTTCGGCCAAAAATCGTCAAATTTTTGTTTATTGTATTTTTTTAACAAATCAAAAATACAAAGGAATTACATACAATGAGTCGTATGCTTAAAAACTAAGCACTTGCGTTTTCTTAAAACTGCATACCTTTAACTTAAATTTATTTGAACAAATTGAGTAAGACGTTAGAAATTTTAAGAAAAAGCATTTGATTAGGTATTATGCATGCGGCCCAATAAATATGGCCACACATTACAAAAGCAAATGGAACCCACATTGCATATCTATATCTATACCAATTATATAAAGAGAAGTCCATCTTTTTAATAGGTAATGTCGCGAACGGCAGGTCCGACTTTCATGAAATTTTGTATAAAAATATCCTTCAGCAACCACCATGTTTTGGGCCAAAAAAAATTTACTTTTTTAAGGTAGGTGGACCAGGGACCGATCTGTTCGAAAAAATCGTTTATGGTCCGATTTGCTTAAAATATGGTATGTAGGTGGCTTTTTGCCTAGATTAGCATATAGGATCCTTTTTTCCGCGAAGTGCACCAGGGACTGATTTATTCGAAAAATCTTATCTATGGTGCGATTTGATTAAAATTTTGTACGTAGGTAGCTTTTTGTCTAGATAAGCTTATCAAATAAAACACCTCTTTGAGGTAAAATTTTCGAGTGACGAAAG
>NW_023458928.1:17811-31824 GCF_013731165.1 Rhagoletis pomonella
CACATACAACAAAAGGCATACCCAATCATTAATATTATGTAACATACATAATGGAGATATAAAAAAATGGATTGCAGAAATCGAAAGAGCATGTCCAACTTAGTAAATCTGCATCAAAATCCCAAAATCGTGATTTTGCACTTTCGTCATCCGTTTTCTGAGGCGACGATATGAAACCTAGAAACTAGAATTAAAACATTTTGGTTTGATTTTTAAACCACGAACTTTTTGGGCTAAAATTTAAACCAGAATATATTAAAAATTGCGTAAAACTATTGACTGGTTTAAAAAGTAGACTATAAAAGTTTAAAAAAGGCAGTAGTCCCAGGGCGGTTTAAAAATTAAACCTAAATTTTTGACCGTGTGGGCTTCCTCAGAAAAATGCGCTACTGGCAAAGGCATACCAAAGTTATACCAAATGTCATGAAAATTTAGTAATTTTTTAAATTCTTGGGCGCCATATTGGATACAGAAGAATAACAGATGTGTCGAGTAAGGAAGGGCGTAATATTCGGTAACGATAACTTCCGATAACAGCCTTCGGAGTTGCCATGAATGCGAACCTCTAAATAGCAAATTTCAACAAGTTATTTAAATCTCGGACGCCATTTTGGATTTTGAATTTTGAATTTTCTAAAACTAGTTAAAAATTTGTAATAAGCGAACTTAAGAACCTCAGAATACCAAATTTCATGAAAGTTTAGTAATTTTTTAATTCTGCTACTGCTAAACTTGGTCTAGTGTAATAAAAGTGACCGCCGCTCTTTTTGGCGCGAGTATGCGCGGCTTTTCTTTTCGTGGATCCTTAACGGAGCCCTTGCATTACTTTTTGGTAACGGAATGAAGATCCTATTCTGCTCAACTCATTAGTTATACCGTTTTGAAGAAAATATTTCTTGAAAAATAAACCGCGTTTTTAATAAAAATGGCTGCCACTTTTCTGGCGCGAGTACGCGCGGCTATTCTTTTCATGCATCCCTAAAGGATCCGTTGCAATACTTTTTGGTAAGGGAATGAAGATCCTACTCGGCCCTACAAATTAGTTATTAAGATACATATTCATAATTTGGCAACGAAATTTTTGTATGTAATATTTCATATTAAATCATCATTTTCCATCTTTAAGAAGTAACACTAAGCCAGCATTTACTGTTATAATTTAAAGTTTCCATAAAAAAATGGTTAAGAAAGCTATCAACTCATAACTGTTAGAACAAATCACGATCGAATTCGCTGAATTAAATGGATTCAACCGCTTGCTCAGCACATTTTATTAAAAATACTAACCAGCTTTGAGTTCGCTGGACTTTTCTGAATAAGAATGGCTTTACTCCAGTTAATTTATCACAGTTTAAAAATAGGCCCTTTTCGCGTAAAACATGCCTTATCCGACCACTGTGCGGCATCCTGAATTACTTTGTTCGCTCACCCAATTACGATTGCGAATTACCCCATTCCCACGGGCACATTCTTAATTTTACAGTTCTCTGCCTCCGTGATTTGTTTTTGTTTTCTTCGCTGCAAAATTGATGAAAAATGTAGGTTATTCCCAAAAATTTAGAAGTTTCCGTATTAAATTAGGGATATACACATTTATAAATTTTACTTTTCGTACTCAGAAAAAATGCAAGTTTTGATTTGTGAGCTCGTTTCGATAAATTTCCGATAAAAATTAGAGACGGCACCGATTTGTTCGTAATTGGCATGGTAATTGGATCTGAATTACCAATAAATGAGGTAATTTGCTCTTAAAATTTTGTATGGCGAATTACGTAATTCGAAGGGTAATTGAAGTGCGAATTACGAACGAGAAAGCGAACTACGTAATTGGGGTGTCGTGGGAAAGCCGTATTAGTTATATTAAATTTGTTTTAGAATTGTAACCAAACCATTAATTTGCACTGCTGACACTGATTTGAAAGAGACAGAAAAGTAGGAGAGGGAATTTGTTCAGGCAAAATTATCTATCAGTTAAGAAATGCAAATGTTACACTAAATGTGAAGATTTTGGTAAATTGTTGGTTGACACTCGGTAATTTTATCAATTTAGTTTTCTTTTGTTAGTCTGGTAAGCTATGTTTATCAACAGCGGATCGGTACAGGATACAAAAAAGAAGGTACGTCCATTTAACGACATTCGTTGTTGTTGTTAACCATTTGACTTTTAATAAAATTATGACATTTCATTACCTGATCACCAGAAGTAATATATTTTTTTTCAAATCAGAAGATTTCATCAGTCCACTCAAAGATTTGGAATATGATGGACTTGAAAATTTGAAATAATTTTCGAAAACAATAGAACTCGAAGCATTTTCAACAGATCTATGATCTAGGTATGGGAAGTAAACTCAATCTTTGGTAGAATTTATGGAAGAAAAAGAACTTGTCCGAAGAAGATTTGAAATATGTTGAAGTTGTAGATCTATTTAAAGAAGAAAACGGATATCTAACGGCGATAAATAGGGGTATTTCCATTTTGAGTACTTTTCCATGCACTACAGTGACTGTGGGGTGATCGTTTAGTACACTTCGTAGAGTAGAAACCTGGCACAGAAGCACTACAGGAAAATAAAGGCTTTCTGGACTATGCCTCATGAGCAGGGAACGGATTTTATGGAAATTGCCTTTTTTCGGCTGAAGGGATGAGTATATTCGATTAAGAATGTCCACGATTTAGCTTTCCCTGATTCCATATATACACATTTGATGTTGCCCTTTTTTGCCTTTTTTAAGATATTTGTATTTTTTTGCCTTTTCTACCTATAAAAAAGTGATTATAGCATTTACAATTTTTTTTTTAAGATTAAAAAATATACACATGCTTATAGAAGCGCAGGGACCTCTTGCCAAATTGGTGTTGTAAAAATTCAAAGCCGTTTACTCAGCTAACGTAGGCTTGGAGACAATAAGGGGTGTGGATAAAATTGTAAAGGGCGAGGAAAACGCCCCTATTCCTGATAATATGAACGTTTCAAACGTTCCATATTTAAATTGGGCTCCACTTGTATCAACTTACGTCGAGCGCACATTTAGTACATTCAAGGCTTTTCTTCGCGAAAATCTAATGAAAATGCTGCCAGAAAACTTCAAAATGCATCTTGTGGTTCAATGTTACTACAACTATACAGATAAAATGTAATGTTAATATTGTACTAGCATTAGCAAAACCATTTATCTACTAGTCTGTAAGAAATATTGATTCATAGACTAAATAAATAAATAAATAAAGTTTTATGAGTTAGAAACTCGAAAGGATAAAATAGTCAAAGATTCAAAGTACAAATTTTTCATATAATGAAACTAGTTCATAGTTTTTCTCTTTTTACTTGTAATATAAACATTTCTAAAATAAATGTATTTTTTGATTGCTCTTCGTTCTTTCTGTCTTTTTTGGTGCCTTATTTTGCTTTTTTTGCAATACCTAGTGCCTTTTCCTGCCTTTTTCGCTATTTTGTTTTGCCTTTTTTGCAATACCAAATGCCTTTTCCTGCCTTTCTCGCTATTTTATTTTGCCTTTTCCAGCCTATTACGATATTTGACTTTACTTTTTGTATAGGTTTTTAGGTCCTAAAAATCCGTTCCCTGCTCATGAGCGTCCATAGAAAACTCGTTAATGAAAACCGCGAGTTGATTCAGGAGGAAATAATCGAAAAGTTTGCTGAAAATCGTTATTAGCGTAAAAATGATTAAATAAAAAAAATATCAAAAAAATTAACAAGTATATTTCGTTTCGGCCCCCGCCCTCCCTTACATCAGATCCTGGCTACGCCCTTGTACATAGGAAATTTTAAATTAAAAATTTGTTGAAGTCAATGGTGTTACGTTAACCACAAAGCCATATTTTTTGCGAGATCTGATGAGAAATGTAAAAGAAAATTTGGTCCAAAATATTATAAAAAAGCTTTTATTTGGAAAGAACTAGATTTTAAAAATCAAAGGCAGTTCATTCAAAATAAGAAAATTAAAAAATAACATCATGCGCTCGTGGTTTTTATTATAAAATAAAAAGAACAATTACATGAAGTCTCCTTTAACAGTTTACATTTTAAATATTTTTAATAAAAATGGTGCGAACCACGTAAGTAAAAAAAATATTATTCTTCTTCTTCTTCTTCTTCTTATTTGGCGCTGTAATCGCCTAAGCGATTTTGGCCGAGTTCAACAAAGCACGCCAGTCGTTTCTTTTCTGTGCCAATTGGAAATGCCAAGTGAAGCCAAGTCCTTCTCCACCTGGTCTTTCCATCTCAGTGGGGGCCTTCCTCTTCTTCTGCTACCACCAGCGGGTTCCGAGTTGAATACTTTCAGAGCTGGAGCGTCGGTGTCCATTCGAACGACATGACCAAGCCAGCGGAGCCGCTGTATTTTAATTCGCTGCACTATATCCATGTCGTTATAAAGCTCATACAGCTGATCGGTCCATCGTCTGCGGTACTCGCCGTCGCCAACGCGTAAAGGCCCGTAAATCTTCCGCAAAATCTTTCTCTCGAATACTCCAAGATCCGCCTGATCGGATGTTGTTATTGTCCGTGCTTTTGCGCCATATAGCAGGACGGGCATGATGAGTGACTTATAGAGTGTGGTTTTCGCACGTCGAGAGAGGACTTTACTCCTGAATTGCCTACTCAGTCCAAAGTAGCACTTGTTGGCAAGAGCGATTCTGCGTTAGATTTCCATGCTGACATTATTAGCGGTGTTAATGCTGGTTCCCAAGTAAACGAAATTCTCTACTTTCTCGAAATTATAACTCTCAACAGTGACGTGGGTGCCAAGGCGAGAAAGTACAGACTGTTTTTTTGATGGCAGGAGATACTTCATCTTGTCCTCGTTTACCACCAGACCCATTCGCTTTGCTTCCTTATACAGCTTGGAAAAGGCAGAACAGACTTCGCGGTTTTTGATACCGATGATATCGATGTCATCGGCATAAGCCAGCAATTGCTCGCTCTTGTAGTAGGGCTGTGCGATTAATTGATTACTCAAAATTTTAATTAGTCATAATGTAAATAACTCAATTATTCGATTAATAGGAATTTATGATTACTCAAAAGTTCAGTTACTCGAGTAATCAAGATTTTTGATTAACCAAAAAAAAAAACATTTGAGTAAGTCGCTTTATGATTAATCAACATTTCGAGTAAAATGAGTAATCAACATTTCAACTCTTTACATACATATGTGTAAAGTAGTTGAAGTTCCTTGATACTTTGAAAACAACGTTTCTGTTTTCAAAAATTAAAACAAAAATTTTTTTTCATATACAAATGTAAAAAAGAAAATAAGCATTTTCCAAAGCAAACTCTTTTAACGAGCAAATTTATTTTTTTGAGTAATCATATTTCAAGTAACTCGATTAATCATAGTTTTGAGTAATCAAAATCTTGATTACTCGAGTAATTGATTAACCGAATAATTGATTAACCAACATGCTCGAGTAATCGAATAATCGCACAGCCCTGTCTTGTAGTAAATTGTTATTGAACGGTTCAGTTTTGAACCTCTTATTATCTTCTCCAACATTAGATTAAAGAAGTCACGGCTCGGAGAGGTCTTTCCCAATTCTGACGGAGCTGGTGGTATAGCTCAGTTTGGCGGGGATGCCAAATTCAGACATAGCGGCGTATAGGCAACTCCTTTTAGTGCTGTCGAAAGCGGTATTAAAGTCGACAAATAGGTGGTGGATGTCGATTCTTTTTTCGCGGGTCTTTTCCAAGACTTGGCGTATTGTGAATACCTGGTCTATGATGGATTTTCCAGGCCTAAAGCCACACTATAAGGCCCAATCAGTTCATTGACGGTGGGCTTAAATTCCAGTCGTCGGGAATGCGTTCACCTGACCATGTTCTGCATAAGAGTTGATGCATGCACCTTATCAACTCCTCGCCACCGTACTTGAATAGTTCAACTGACAGGCTATCAGCTCAAGCAGTTATTGCTATTCGTACCTCGTCATGGTCATGCGGAGAAACATCGCTTCCGTTATCGTCGACTGGGGGCTCGGGTTCTTCTTCTCCACAACTTTCCGTGCTGCTACCATTCAGTAGCGTGGAAAAGTGTTCCCTCCAAATTTTAAGTACGTTCTTAACATCGGTAACTATGTCGCCCTGGTCTTGAAACCTTTCGTAAGTCGCCTAAGAGCGCGGTTACCCAAGAACGTGTACGTAGCGTAGAAGTACGTAGCAAGATATCAAGTATGCTGTTGATAGAAAGAGAGAGAACAACGTCTACGTCACGGTCATGCGGTGGTGAGTTTTTGTTAACACGCAGACCCCATAAGATAGATCGTGTCAACTGACACGTTCTCCGATTTTACGTCCGTGGGTAACTGCGCTTTAACTATCTGGTAAAATTTTTGGGCATTTTTCCTGTCGACCAGCATTTCAAGCTCTTCGCACTCACGTATTTCGGCTTCTCTCTTCTTATTGCGGCAAATACGTCTCGCTTCCCTCTTCAGATCCCTATAGCGGTCCCACATAGCGCGCGTTGCGCCCGATCGCAGCGTGGCCCTGTAGGCGGAATATTTTTTCTCTGCAGCTTCCTGACACTCCTCATCGTGCACACACACATCTTTTGTGCTCGCTGAAATCAGACTACTTCTTCGGCGGCGGTACTTAATGAACGGGAAATGTGGTTCCACTCCTCGCATATGTCGGTTTGTTGAAGAGTGCTCTCTGAGAGCAGGTGTGAGAGTCGAGTAGCGAATGCATTGGCCACTTTGGTAAATTGTTACCAAAATTGGTAGAAAAAATTTGGGTTGGTAAAAAGGTAAATTTTTTTTTCATTTTGGTAGATTTTTGTTGAACTTTTCGTTCCCGATTTCTTTTTCGTAGTTATCTTTATATTATAAATTTCTTTGCATACTTTTTATATGCATACTTACACACGTATAAATGTATATCGATATAAGGCGAACATATCGTGCTCCATTCAAAACTCATTTTTTTGGATTTTGATTGTCTAAATGTTTTAATTATTATTATTTAAATACATATAAAGAAAAAATTGACAGGTATGTAATGACGCACTATGATTGTTCGCAAAAAGAATAGACATTGTTAAATAAAAAAAAAACACTAAAGACTGGGGCAAAAAATTAAAAAAAAAATCAACGGGAAGCACATTATTAGTTATACTTAAGCATTATTTGCTTTAAAACTTGGTACCTTAAATTGCTCTAAAAATTCGGAGTAAAAAATTCGAGATTTGGACGAAATTTTTTTGAGTTTTTCTAAATGTTGTGTATAGTTTGAATCCTTAATTTTTATGGATTTAGTTAAACCTACAAAAAATATTTACTTGAAAAACATTGCGAATAATAAAAAAATCACCAAGTGCTTTCTTGAGTCACTGTATTTGTCTATAATAACTCGAGTAGAAGTTTTTCAAATTATGAAGTTTCGTTGTTGCCTTTAGTTTCATCACTTCCACTGTTGGCCATTAAAATGACTCAAATACCTTATAATTAGTTAAATAAAAACAATTTTAATTCTTATTGAAATAACTAAAAAAAAATTAAAAATCAATAACTATAAAAAATGTATTGGTAGATATTTTCCAGATTTGGTAGATTTTTCTCAAGTGGATGGTAAATATTTTTGTTCGTCAGTGGCAACCCTGATTGGCTGTCTATTGTGATTGCAGCTTTTCGACGTTAAGCTTTCTTTGCATATTCGGGCGCATATTTTTTGCTGCACAGAGGCGGGTGCGTATCTTGGCTGCAACAAGATAGTGGTCCGAGTCGATGTTTTGGCCTCGGAGTGTACGTACGTCCAAAACACTGGAAGCATGCCTTCCGGCTATCACAACATGGTCGATTTGGTTTCTCGTTTTTCGATCCGGAGACAGCCACGTAGCTTGATGAATCTTTTTATGCTGCATACTATCATGTTTAGGGCCCCAGCGAAATCGATCAGCCTCAGTCCGTTGTCGGATGTTTCGTCATGGAGGCTGAATTTTGCGACGGTGGTTCCAAAAATCCCTTCCTTCCACACCCTGGCATTGAAGTCGCCAAGCACGATTTTGATATCGTGGAGGGGGTAGCGCTCGTGCGTGCGCTCCAAGCGCTCATAGAAGAGATCCTTGCATACCTCATCCTTCTCTTCTGTCGGGGCATGGGCGCAAATGAGCGAGATGTTGAGAAATCTCGCTTTTTAATGCGGATTATGGCTAGGTGCTCGTCCACCGGGATAAACGACAGTACTCGGCGACGGAGTCTCTCTCCCACCACAAATCCAACTCCGCGCTCCTTTACATGGCAGCTGTAGTCGCAAGGCCCCAGGCATTGCTTGCCTTGTTCCGTCCAACACATTTCTTGGATGGCGGTGATGTCGGTCTCATCCGAGGCATTGTTTCGTTTCTTCACTGACCCTACTTCTTCAAAGACCCCTTCTTTACGTGGCAGGTCCCAAACCCTGCGCATAGCCCATTGCTGGAACAGGGCTGGTTTCGCAACCAAATACACGTTTATATAGCGAGCCGCTTGCTCCAAGACGGACACCCGCACCTACTGGTGAACAGACGCTGCAGACTTCAGTGAGCCCTTAAACCGAATAAGTCGGAGTGGCCCACCGAAACTCCATCTCTTTCTGCCATGATCCAAGGCTCCACTCGGATTGGTTACCGCATCTCGCACATGGGTTGCTCACGTTTCCCAGAGTGCGCGAACGAGGACGCAAGAGTCGGAATTGAGAATAGCCGTGCAACTGTAACTGCATACACAGCACAACGACTATACCCTATTGCACTTTCAAATATTATTATATTGGTATAAATATGGGAAGGAAAATGCTCCGATTTATTGTTTTAATATTATCAAAGTGGCAAGGCCGTTGATAATACTCACAATTTATGAAACTTCAAAAAATTTTATTATCCGTCAAAAGTTGTTTATTGAAACTACCTTCTTTTTTGTATCATGGATTAGCTTTTTTCCTAAACAAAAATAAATTGTAACAGATAATTTAATTACTTACTCATATGCGTTATGCCTTTCGGCAGCAGGCGGATTTAAAATTTAATAAAAATCGAAGAGCTGATTGCAGTTTACCAACTACCAGAAAAACTATCAAGCTTCCTTCACGATAATTCGGTAACCGGTACACCGATAATAAAATAATTTTACACAAACAAAATACATTGGGAAAAACTTCCGAACACCGAGTACCAAGCTCGGTGTGAAGACCCCTACTTTGAAACTGGATCAAAATCTTCAAAAACTTCAAACCAGTGGAGTTCATCTATTTAAATTGTAATTTTAAAATTTTCAATTGTGATTTTAAACTGTCGTTAACAATTGCAAATCCACTTTTATTAACCCACTAGCAGACCCGGCGAACTTCGTCCCGCCCAAAATTTGTATTTTTCTATTGAAACTCTTTGGTCCAACAATTTCACCAACAATTCCCGTTTACGATTTTCATTGGCACATTCATCTGCTAAGATTATGGTTTGGTAGTCATTTGCCGCTTTAAATAACCTAAAGAAAGTGTTATATCCGTGAGGAAGTTCTTGAAATTCTCCAACTGTGCAGCATTTCATAGCACGGTTATTCGCAAAACGAAGTCAATTTGAAGAATTTTTTCCTCTTCACTCCAGGGCGGCAACAATGACCCGGTTCTATAGTGAATCTGTCCTAGAAGCTTTACAGTATAGTTGGTGGAAATTTCAAAATGGGTGCCAATCATTGTTCTACAGAAATGCAATATACATATACTTATTTCAGACGAAATAGCTTAAAAGCTCGAACGCATAATAATATTGGAAAATCACATCCATTGGGCCAATTGCAACACAGGAGAGTTCGATATACTCAATGGTGCAACAGGCCGATTTAATCTGACCTTTACAGCACTTTTTCTCACTTGGCAATTTTTAGTAATAACTCGACTCCAGCCCCACTTGGCAGCACGTTTTTGCAATAGTATTGCTCTTACCATGACCAATACATTTTTAAAATATTAGCCAAATCGAGTCATAAACAAGGATTTTAGTAATAACTCAACTACAGCGCAACTGGCGGATTGAATTGTGAAACTAAACCATTCAGAGACCTACTCAAACACACACAAAAAATTTCGTTAAAACAGTACAATCATTTAGGGGGATTTCACTCACAAACACAGCTACAGAAGAATGATAAATACATTCAAAGATAGCTAAAAGTCGGTACGTTTGTAGGCCTCACGCCCCCTTTTCAAATAGCCCCAATTTTCTTCATGACTATAGGCTTGATTTCATATACATACAAGTCTCCATACGAAGTTCCAGTACGCTACCATGAATACTTTCAGAGATATGCAGTATAAAATTTCGGTTTGTATGGGAGGTGCCACGCCCCCTTTAACAATAGCTCCCATTTTTCTTCATGAGTATGCGATTGATTTCATATATCTCTATACTAAGTTCCAAAACTCTACCATGGACATTTCCAGAGATATGCAGTATGAAAAATTCGGTTTGCATGGGAGGTTGAACGCCCCTTTTTACAATAGCCCCAATTTTTCTCCACGAGTATGCGATTGATTCCGTATATCTCCACACCAAGTTCCAGAACTCTACCATGAACACTTCCAGAGGTATGCAGTATGAAAAATTGGCTTTGTATTGGAGGTGCCACGCCCCCTTTTCCAATAGCTCCTATTTTTATCATAGAGTATGCGATTAGTTTCGTATATCTCCATACCAAGTTGCAGAACTCTACCGTGAACACTTCCAGAGATACGTAGTATGAAAAATTTGGTTTGTATGGGCGGTGCCACGACTCCTTTTCCAATAGTTCCAATTTTTCTCCAAGAGTATGCGATTGATTTCGTACATCTCCACACCAAGTTGTAGAACTCTTCCGTGAACATTTCCAGAGATACATAGTATGAAAAATTTGGTTTGTATGGGAGGTTCCACGATCCCTTTTCCAATAGCTCCAATTTTTCTCCAAGTGTATGCGATTGATTTCGTATATCTCCATACCAAGATCCAGAACTCTACCATGAACACTTTTAGAGATATGTAGCATTAGAAATGCGGTTTGTATGGGAGGTTCCACGCCCCTTTTTTAATAGCTCAAATTTTTCTCCAAGAGTATGCGATTGGTTTCGTTTGTCTCCATACGAAGTTCCAGAACTCTATCATGAACACTTCCATATAGATTTTTTTTAGCCGTAAACCATCCTTGAACACGTGCGGGAGGTGTCTGATGTTTCAAAATAATCGGCTTTGCGAACACTAAAAAAACGGCTTTCAAAATATATATTAGTATATATATCAAATAAAACACCACTTTGAGGTAAAATTTTCGAGTGACGAAAGCTGAACTAGAAAAACAAAATTTATGATATCAATTTCGTGACGAAAATTATACGCATTTTTTAACTGCCTTTCAAACGTAGGGAAAACCTTTTTTATTCATACGAATCGTTGCAAAAGTTCTGTTTTTTTTTATTGTGTTTCTAGCAGTAAACGGAATTTCGCACGTTCCGAAAAAATAAAAAAAGATTTTCCATACGTTGAAAGGCATTTAAAAATTCGTATAACTTTCGTCACAAAATTGATATCATAAATTTTGTGTTTCTAGTTCAGCTTTCGTCACTCGAAAATTTTACCTCAAAGAGGTGTTTTATTTAATATCAATTATTTTGGGGTAGCAAATTTAAAATCGACGAAAATACAAACAATAAGCTAAATATTTTATTTTTCTCAAATAAATTGCTAAAAATATTCTCTAAATCTAAATTATGTATTCAAATCGATGTGTCCATTGAAACACATAGTTTTTCGGATACGGAATAAAGCGAAAAAGAATGATCAAGGATATCGTGATATCAAGGATGATATGTATTCGAAAAAATTAAAAATTAAAAAAAATATGAGAAATGATAAAAACTTATTAACTTGGTACCAACTTTGGACAATAAACAACTGTATTCGTCTGATTGCCTCGTAGTTTAATTGTTGTTAAGATTTCTACTGGGTGTGGGGCGAACACATGTGATTTTTTTTAAGAAGTTTCACTTCTATCACGTGTACGGTGTTGCACTAGTGCTATTAAACTAATGATTTTTTCTCAAGTACTTTTGCTCAGTGGCAATTTATACATTTGTATGTAAGTAGTAGCGGAACATTGGGTGAACTAAATGCATTCATACATACATATTTATGTACAACTATAGGTAAATACCAGGTAGGTTAAGTGTGGGTGATAAACCCATGTAGCATAGTTAAATATTGTGTACATACCTGCAAATTAAAATGGGGAAGAATGTTACAATTTCGGCATGTGACTGAAAAAAACTCTAAAATACACACAAATTGTGGTTTCCATCACATGTACGAAGTGATTAGCACAGCTGCATCCTTCAAATTGTCAACTCCAAATTAGACGGATATGTTAATTTTTAACCATTTGACCCTTTTTGGAGCGACATTTTTTCAAATTGAATAGCAATATCTCCACAACAAGAGTTTTCCCAGATATAAGCTATATACCAGATGAAAGCTAAGGTTTTGGGCTAGACTTGTGGAATCTTAGAATAAAATCGACTGACCAGTTTTTGAGAGAATTCCCGAAATCTCAATTTTCTGCAGCCCGATTTTTAGTTTTCAGGCGATAACGTTATAGCGTATTTATATTTTATAAAAAAAATAGCGTTAGATAGCTTGTTTGAAGACCCTTCTACTGATATCCACATCAATGACATGGACTGAGTAGTGCGGCCTCAGTGGTTGTAAAAAAATTGACTTTTTTCGAATTTCAGGCAACAGCCACGCCCACACATGCATACGAATCAAAACATCCTGAAACAAAACCTGCTTAGTTTTTTGTGTACTTTAATTCCTGAAAGTTTGAAAAAAATTAAATGATGGTACGTACAGACGCCACGTACATACCAAAGCATCTCGTAGGGGAGACACGAACCAAAACACATTTACCTCTATATCTTTTCAACTAGTGGATTAATACGTAAGGTATCGTTTGAAAGGTATTGGCCTATAGAATAACACTAAATATGTTCGGTGTGCCAACATGCCCCTTTAAACCGGCAAAAGCAAAAAAAGGGTTTTTTGTTTCGCAACACTTTAGCCTAATTTTTAAGAATCCGGTTAATCGTTTATGAAGCTTGAATACATTTTCTGGACACACTCTGCAAGACCTTTCCAACGATATATCAAACATGTCGATTGGACGTCTGGATAAAAACTTCCAAATCTCGTGTATATATAGCGAGTCATTTCAGCATGCTACTGTTGCTGCTTTCGTCACTCGCGCGCACTGCCGTGCTTTAAATGCGTGGCTGTAGCTGAGTGTGCAAAGATGCTTGATACAATTGGTTGCTACCAAGGCTGTCCGCGTTCAATCCCTATCAGACGGAGCATGAAATTTAAGATCTTTTTGTTTATTCTTAATTATGAAAATGTTTGGGTTTAAAATTTAAACCGAACTGTTTAAATTCTAAACCCAACATAGGTGCTCTCTTTTTTTAATCTTGGAAGGTTTGTATTTGAAACTGAATTTAGTTTGGTCATATATGTATGTAGTCCAAAAAGTTTAAAATTAAAACCGAAACTTTTAACCGTGCACTGAGCAAAACTACTTGAGAAAAAGCATTAGTTAAATAGCACGAGTGCAACATCGTACACGTGATAGAAGTAAAACTTCTTAAAAAAAGCACATGTGTGCGCCACACACCCGGTAGAAATGTTAACAAAAATAAAATACGAGGCAATCAGACGAATACAGTTGTTTATTGTATCCGAAGTTGGTACCAAGTTCATAAGTTTTTATCATTTCTCATAATTTTCTTTTAATTTTAATTTTTTCGAATACAGAGGATATGATCATTCTTTTTTGCTCTATTCCGTATACGAAAAATTATATGTTTCAATGGACAAATCGCTTTGAATACATAATTTAGATTTAGATAATATTTTTAGCAATTTAGTTGAGAAAAATAAAACATTTAGATTATTGTTTGTATTTTGGTCGATTTTAAATTTGCTACCCCAAAATAATTGATATCA
>NW_023458928.1:31924-35743 GCF_013731165.1 Rhagoletis pomonella
AATTTCACGTTCGTGGGACTTATGGTTCCGAAGTTATAGCTGATAAATCATTCCACGCCCATAGAATGCCCTACGCCCCCTTTTGCAAACTCATTTCTATATACCCTCATAAAAGCACCTATCATTGATACGTCTGCACATAAAATTTCAAGTTCGTGAGACTTATGGCTCCGAAGTTGTAGCTGATAAAAAATTCCGCGCCTATGGGTTGTGCCACGCCCCCTTTTACAAACTCGTTTATATATACCCTCCTATAAGCACCTACCATTGACATGTTTGCATACCAAATTTCAAGTTCGTGGGACTTATGGTTCCGAAGTTATAGCTGATAAAAAATTCCGCGTCTATGGGATGTGCCACGCCCCCTTTTGCCAACTCGTATATAAATAATCTCCTATAAGCACCTACCATTGACATGTTTGCATACCAAATTTCAAGTTCGTGGGACTTATGGTTCCGTAGATATAGCTGATAAAAAATTCAATGCGTCCGATCGCAGCGTGGCCCTGTAGGCGGAATCTTTTTCTCTGCAGCTTCCTGACACTCCTCATTGTACCAGTTGCTCTTTCGTGCTCGCTGAAATCCGACTACTTCTTCGGCGGCGGTACTTAGTGAGCGGAAAATGTGTTTCCACTCCTCGCATATGTCGGTTTGTTGAAGAGTGCTCTCTGAGCGCAGGTGTGAGAGTCGAGTAGCGAATGCGTTGGCTGTCTGTTGTGATTGCAGCTTTTCGACGTTAGGCTTTCTTTGCACATTCGGGCGCATATTTTTTGACGCACAGAGGCGGAGCGTATCTTTCTGCAACAAGATAGTGGTCGATGGTTGGGCCTCGGAGTGTACGTACGTCCAAAACACTGGAAGCATGCCTTCCGGCTATCACAACATGGTCGATTTGGTTTCTCGTTTTTCGATCTGGAGACAGCCACGTAGCTTGATGAATCTTTTTATGCTGCATACTATCATGTTTCGGGCCCCGGCGAAATCGATCAGCCTCAGTCCGTTGTCGGACGTTTCATCATGGAGGCTAAATTTTGCGACGGTGGTTCCAAAGATCCCTTCCTTGCACACCCTGGCATTGAAACCGCCAAGCACGATTTTGATATCGTGGCGGGGGTAGTGCTCGTACGTGCGCTCCAAGCGCTCATTGAAGCGATCCTTGGATACCTCATCCTTCTCTTCTGTCGGGGCATGGGCGTAGATGAGCGAGATGTTGATGAATATCGGTTTGATGCGGATTATGGCTAGACGCTCATCCACCGGGGTAAACGACAGTACTCGGCGACGGAGTCTCTCTCCCACCACAAATCCAACTCCGAATTTGCGCTCCTTTACTTGGCAGCTGTAGTATACATCGCAAGGCCCCAGGCATTGCTTGCCTTGTTCCGTCCAACACATTTCTTGGATAGCGTTTCTTCACTGGAAGGGGTCTTTACGTGGCAGGTCCCAAACCAAGCAGACAACCCATTACTGGAACGGGGTTGGTTTCGCAACCAAATACACGTTTATATAGCGAGCCGCATGTTCCAAGACAGACACCCGCTTGCAGCAGCACCTACTGGTGAACAGACGCTGCAGACTTCAGTGAGCCCTTAAACCGAATAAGTCGGAGTGGCCCACCGAAACTCCCTCTCTTTCTGCCGTGATCCAAGGCTCCACCCGGATTGGTTACCGCATCTCGCACATGGGTTGCTCAGGTTGCCCAGAGTGCGCGAACGAGGACGAAGAGTCGGAATTGAGTATAGCCTTGCAACTGTGACTGCATACTCAGCACACTCACTTTCAAATATTATTATATTGGTATAAATATGGGAAGGAAAATGTTCCGATTTATTGTTTTAAGTGTGGCAAGGCCGTTGATAATACTCACAATTTATGAAACTTCAAAAAATTTTATTATCCGTCAAAAGCTGTTTATTGAAACTACCTTCTTTCTTGTATCATGGATTCGTAGCTTTTTTCCTAAACAAAAATAAATTGTAACAGATAATTTATGCTTTCGGCAGCAGCCGGATTTAAAATTGAATAAATATCGAACAGCTGATTGCAGTTTACCAACTACCAGAAAAATTATCAAGCTTCGGTAATTCGGTAACCGGTACACCGTTAATAAAATAATTTTACACAAACAAAATACATTGGGAAAAATTTCCGAACACCGAGTACCAAGCTCGGTGTGAAGACCCCTACTTTGAAACTGGATCAAAATCTTAAAAAAAACTTGAAACCAGTGGAGTTCAACTATTTAAAGAAGTTGTGTTTTAAATTGTAATTTTAAATTGTCGTTAACAACTGCAAATCAACTTTTATTAACCCACTAGCAGAACCGGCGAACTTCGTCCTTCCCAAAATTTTTATTTTGCTATTGAAACTTTTTGGTCCAACAATTTCATCAACAATTCACGTTTACGATTTTCATTGGCACATTCATCTGCTAAGATTGTGGTTTGGTGGTCATTTGCCACTTTAAATAACCTAACGAAAGTGTTATATCCGTGAAGAAGTTCTTGAAATTCTCCAATTGTGCAGCATTTCATAGCACGGTTATTCGCAAAACGAAGTCAATTTGAAGAATTTTTTCCTCTTCACTCCCTGTCGGCAACAATGACCCGGTTCTATGGTGAATCCGTCCTAGAAGCTTTACAGTATAGTTGGCGGAAATTTCAAAATGGGTGCGAATCTTTGTTCTACAGAAATGAAATATTTCAGATGAAATAGCATAATAATATTGGAAAATCACATCCATTGGGCCAATCGTAACACAGGAGAGTTCGATATACTCAATGGTGAAACAGGTCGATTTAACCTGACCTTCACGGCACTTTTTCTCACTTGGCTATTTTTAGTAATAACTCGACTCCAGCGCCACTTGGCAGCACGTTTTTGCAATAGTATTGCTCTTACCATGACCAATACATATTTAAAATATTAGCCAAATCGAGTCATAAATAAGGATTTTAGTAATAAACTCAACTACAGCGCAACTGGCGGACTGAATTGTGAAACTAAACCATCCAGAGACCCACTCAAACACACACAAAAAATTTCGTTTAAATCCGTACAATCATTTAGGAGGATTTCACTCACAAACTCACCTACACAAGAATGATAAATACATTCAAAGATAGCTAAAAGTGGGTACGTTTGTAGGCCTCACACCCCCTTTTCAAATAGCCCCAATTTTCTCCATGAGAATAGGCTTGATTTCATATACATACAAATCTCCCTACGAAGTTCCAGTACTCTACCATGAATACTTTCAGAGATATGCAGTATAAAATTTCGGTTTGTATGGGAGGTGCCACGCCCCCTTTACCAATAGCTCCCATTTTTCTTCATGAGTATGCGATTTATTTCATATATCTCCATACTAAGTTCCAATACTCTACCATGGACATTTCCAGAGATAAGCAGTATGAAAAATTCGCTTTGTATGGGAGGTGCCACGCCCCCTTTTCCAATAGCTCAAATTTTTCCTCAGGATTATGCGATTGATTTCTTATATCTCCATACCAAGTTCCAGAACTCTACCATGAACACTTCCAGAGATATGCAGTATGAAAAATTCGCTTTGTATGGGAGGTGCGACGCCCCCTTTTCCAATAGCTCAAATTTTTGCTCAGGATTATGCGGTTGATTTCTTATATCTCCATACCAAGCTTCAGAACTCTACCATGAGCACTTACAGATATCCAGTATGAACAATTCTGTTTGTATTGGAGGTGCCACGCCCCCTTTTCCAATAGCTCCTATTTTCTCATAGAGTATGCGATTTATTTCGTATATCTCCATACCAAGTTGCAGAACTCTACCGTGAACACT
>NW_023458928.1:35753-37293 GCF_013731165.1 Rhagoletis pomonella
ATTTCGTATATCTCCATACCAAGTTGCAGAACTCTACCGTGAACACTTCCAGAGATACGTAGTATGAAAAATTTGGTTTGTATGGGAGGTGCCATGCCTCCTTTTCCAATAGCTCCTATTTTTCTCCAAGAGTATGCGATTGATTTCGTATATCTCCATATCAAGATTCAGAACTCTACCATGAACACTTTCAGAGATATGTAGCATGAGAAATGCGGTTTGTATGGGAGGTTCCACTCCCCTTTTTTCAATAGCTCAAATTTTTCTCCAAGATTGTGCGATTGGTTTCGTTTGTCTCCATACGAAGTTCCAGAACTCCATCATGAACACTTCCATATAGATTTTTTTTTTCCTTGAACACGTGCGGGAGGTGTCTGAAGTTTCAAAATAATCGGTTCAGCCGTTCTTGAGCTTTGCGAACACTAAAAAAACGGATTTCAAAATATATATTAGTATATATATATTATATATCATTACTATATTTTGGCTGTATCTGTAGTTTCTGATTGCCGCGAAAAAAAACTTGCCTAGTGACGAATTCGCCCCTTGATGTGGTGGTTGCTCAAAGCTATTTATATTCGAAATTGCATGAAAATTCGAAAACAGGATCCTATAAGCTTATCTAGGCAAAAAGCTACCCACGTACCAAATTCTAAGCACATCGGACCATAAATACGATTTTTTTCGAATAGATCGGTCCCTGGTCCACTTCACGGAAAGAAAAGGATCTTATATGCTAATATAGGCAAAAAGCTACCTACATAACAAATTTTAAGCAAATCGGACCATAATAAGATTTTTTCGAATAGATCGGTCTTTGGTCCACCTACCGGAAAAAGTAAATTTTTTTTGGCCTAAAACATGGTGGTTGCTGAAGGCTATTTTTATACAAAATTTCATGAAAGTCGGACCAGCCGTTCGCGAGTTTACCTGTTACAAAGAAAAGGGACTTCTCTTTATTTAATTAGTATAGAATAGATATAGAAAGATAGATATAGATAGATATGCAATGTGGGTTTCATTTAGTTTTGTAATGCGTAGCCATATTTATTGGGCCGCATGCATAGTACCTAAGCAAATGCTTTTTCTTAAAATTTCAAACGTCTTACTCAATTTGTTAATAAATATAAGTTAAAGGTATACAATTTTAAGAAAACGCAATTGCTTAGTTTTTATGCATACGACTCATTGTATCGAGCCCTAACCGCCGAAAAAACGTAAGTGATATATTTTTCAAAATTTTATTTTTGATGCAGAAATATTCCTAGAGTACCTAGATGCATTTCTGCATCAAAAATAAAATTTTGAAAAAAATGTCTCTTACGTTATTTTGGCGGTTAGGGCTCGGTTTGTAATTCCTTTGTATTTTTTATTTTCTTAAAAAAATACAATAAAAAAAAATTTGACGATTTTTTGGCCGAAATTACGATTTTTTAGGGTAAAGTGACGATTTTCCCACAAAGCGTTCGGCAACGCTGCGGCACACAGCTGTTTTCAACAGGGGATATTTTAAATCTGAAGTATGCAAACGCACATTTCA
>NW_023458928.1:37393-41511 GCF_013731165.1 Rhagoletis pomonella
TAATTTCAAATCGGCAAATCTTTTTTCAAAATCTGCTTATAAATTATGTGAAATATTTTTTTCTAGCCATGGAAAATGATGTAATATTATTTTTTTTTGAGATCATGAATAAGACGACGTAGTTTAGCTTCAAAACTTAATATAATTTGCGACAAATCAAAAACATTATTATTCTCTCCTTGTAGAGACGAATTCAAGTTTTGCAAATGTTCCATCATATCGGTAAAGAACATTTAGTCAGAAAGTAAATTTTCAATCTCGAATTGCGGGTAATGTTCCGATCTCAATTTGCGTATGTGTATATAAAAAGAATAACATAAAAAACAACACAATGGAAAAGAATGTCCAGGAAAGAAATATGTATTTTAAAAAGTAATAAATAATATAAAAAAAACTTTTTAATATACAACGCTTTTATAAATGGACTAAAAAGTAGAAAATAATACTTCTCAGTCCCATAGAATTTGTTTTGATAACTTTTGATTTTGAAATTTTAGCAAAAGTCATTATAAACAATCTATGAAATTGAAAATGAAAAACGTGGAGCGCATGCAATACAAAGCATTCGATTTAATTGACAATAGTCAAACTACATAACGTAGACCTAAAATTTCTACAGCGAAAGTAGAACTTTGAAATCGATTTTAAGCGGTCGTTATTCATATACCCACATACATACATTCATATATTACTTTTCATATCAATTCAAGTGTATTACATGCGCCCCACGCTTTTCATTTTCAATTTCATAGATTGTTTATAATGACTTTTGCTAAAATTTCAAAATCAAAAGTTATCAAAACAAATTCTATGGGACTGAGAAGTATTATTTTCTACTTTTTAGTCCATTTATAAAAGCGTTGTATATTAAAAAGTTTTTTTTATATTATTTATTTTCTACTTTTTAGTCCTGTCTGAATAAAATTTTGCAATAGATATTAAAATAATTCAACGATATTAATAGAAAGGTGCACACACATGCATTTACATATGTATGTACATACAAACGAGCACCAATTAATTTTATTTAAAGAAATGGCGTGTCGTCTATTTCCGCCGATATGCGTGTATAAACCCTCCTCAAAGTCTAGCCAAAAGCCCAGCAACTCACACAACAGGTTCCCCAGAGCAATTCGCTCGAGAAAGTGGTACCCGGTACACGTAATACGCGGCACACAGCACAACAATCCGCCAAAACAGGCAACCCGGCCCAAAATTACCACCGTAGAAGGCAGAAACCCCGAGCGGCAGTGCAGGAGCCCAAGAATTACCCTTAAAACGGCCACAGGAGCTTAAAAAGACCAACTGGCCCCAACTGGTCCGAAGGTAAGTAGTTTCGGACTAGACCCGAACTGGTTCCCAACTGGTTCCCGGACTGGTCCCGACTGGTTACCAACTGGGCCCACGAACTAGTTACCAACTGGTCCCAAAGTGGTTACCAACTGGTCCACCTATACCTCAAGTGGTCCCACGAACTAGTTACCAACTGGTCCCAAAGTGTTTACCAACTGGTCCACCTATACCTCAAGTGGTCCACAAGTCACTTCACTTACAAAGCATTCGATTTAGTTGACAATAGGCAAACTAATTTTATTTAAAGAAATGGCGTGTCGTCTATTTCCGGTGTAGCAAACGTAGTACATAGGGCGACATCTAGATGTCATCTACCTCGCCCTATTCACTATGCTTTTTTATAGGAGCTTTTCAAAGCTTTGCTTTGGTGTCGGACACACAACATTGAAAGCTTCTGGATCCACAACATTGAAAGTTTCTGGAACACAACATTGCAAGTTGATAAAAGCGTTGTAAAAAGAGCCAGAATGTTGTAAGCAAAGAGAAAGTAAAAAGAGCCGCACTTAGTTAAGCAAAGAGCCGAATTTGGCTCAAAGAGCCGCGTTTGCCCACCGTTGATATATAGTATTGTACTATTTTTTCGTTATGGGTACTATATACTGTTGAAAAAAAATATAGTACGCAAAAATACTATATATCTTCAGTTATAAATATAAATATTAGGGCGGGTCGAAAATCTAATTTTTCTCAAATCCCTTGGTAATAGTGAAAATATATTGTATCATGAAGTCAACAACAAGCCTACAAAATATTAGTCTTTTATTTTAATTGTAAGAGCCCGCGCATCGACCGCCAAGTGACCCACAGCACACTAGTCGAATAAGACCAATTCTTGTTCAAAATTCTGGGTTCAGCAAAAAGGTTTGGTGCATATTATTAGATAGTGAATCCGTTAACGCAAAAGATAAAGTCAAATGTCATTTCTCGCAGCCCTTTAGTTTATCGTTAATATCAAAGTTATCTGTTTTCAATAAAATTTTAATTGTTCTCTTGATAGTTGCACTGGCCTATAGTTAAAAGATGTAAAGAACAGCATTAATATTACTGGCGTGCATATATGCCGCTGTTTCCAAATATTCTTATCTTTTTTAATATTAGCTATGGTTTGCGAATTTTTGCAATTTTTGGAACAATTTCGGTGGCTCTAATATCAAATACATTATTTTCCATCATCGTGGAAAAATTTTATTTATGCAAATGAGTATGAAATAACTAAACGGGCACAACACTAATTAGTTTACTAATGTTCATGCATACAATATAAAAATTGCAAATATAGAAAAATTACAAAAAAATTTTGTTCAACATTTTTTTTTTATTTTAAAATAATTTGTTTATAATCTGATCATATTATTATCATAAATCCGTAACAGCAAGTCTCGCCTTCATTTGGTAATTATTACGTACCGATCGAGTAACATTTACCAAAGTTATATTGAAAAACTTAAATGGATCTCCAGTTTTTTCTAAAAAAAAATTCTCTTTAATTTTATAAATAACCTTTAAATGAAAGAACCAGATTACAGAATAGTATGCCAGGGAGTGACTTTTTTCGTTCAAGCTGAATGTAAAGCAATATCGTGCTATTGCGCGTCCCCTAGTTTCATAAAACGGCAAATTTAGAAACCGCGAAAAATGTGCTTCTTCGGTGACTAATGAAACCATTTCGCACAAATTTTCAAGACTGCATAAATGGACTCACCCTAATTGTATTCTGTTGATGTGTGTAAATACTTATATGCTTGAAACTACTATTAACTTAAAAATCAAACGATTCATAATCTTTGACCATACATTTTTGAATTCATCCACCACGATCTTGAAATCTGACCAAATCGACGTGACCAAGTCCATGGTCCTTTTAATATTATATAAACATACGAAAGCATTAAAACGTTTGAAATAAATCTCGTCTCACTTTTTTGTATTTTTCACTTGGTTGCTGAAGTAATGAAGAATTGAAAATTCATAAGGGATAATTATAGTTTTTGTAAGTTTTATCTTAATAACTAGTAGACTTATTGAAAAATGGTAAACGAACGTGAGGTACTAAATTTAATAACCCTTAATTTGATATATTGTCCTACTTATAATAATTAACGCATTCCATAGATATTACAAGCCAAAGTCATATTTTCAAAATTCATACACTTTGATTCAATTGCGCGGGCTAAAGATAAGTTTTAAATAAATCTTTCGTGGCCAATAAGAATTGGCTTAGACCTAAGACATCATAATATTACTATTACAATACGGTCAAATCACTTTTATTTTCCCCCATACAAAATCGACCCAGCCTACTGTAGAACTCTACCAAAAAATTTCCAGAGATAAGCAGTATGAAAAATTCGGTTTGTATGGGAGATGTCACACCCCTTTTTACAATAGCTAAAATTTTTCTCCAAGGGTATGCGATTGATTTCGTATATTTCCATACCAATTTCCAAAACTCCACCATGCACACTTTCAGAGATATGTAGCATGAGAAATTCGGTTTGTATGGGAAGTGCCACGCCCCCTTTACATATAGATTTTTTCAGCCTAAAACCATACTTGGGACACGTGCGGTAGGTGGCAGTTTCAAAAAAATCGGTTCAGACGCTCTCGAACCTTGCGAAACTAACAAACGGCTTTCTAAATATATATTAGTTGAGATATATTAAATATTATAATTATATTTTGACAGTATCCGTTGTTTCTGACTGGCGCAAAAAAATCTTGCCTAGTGACGAATTCGCCCCTTGATATGGTCGTTACTTAAAGCT
>NW_023458928.1:41611-44135 GCF_013731165.1 Rhagoletis pomonella
TAAAAGGTTTTCGAGATCCTTCCCCGCAAATTACAATTTTTTTTATATTTTTACAAAAAAAATTAAAAAAATCGGTAATGATTGTTCGTTATCTTTGAATCTACAGGGCCTAGCAAAAAGTGTTGTATGCACAGCTTATAGAAAATTTTATTACCTTTTAAAAGCTTCAAACCGTTTTGGAATTGCTTAATTCGTTCTTGAGATATATATGATAAAGTGGCCCAATTTTTTTTTTTTTGCAAAAACGGTAAATTGCAAATATCTCAAAAACGGTACCATAGAATTAAAAATAACCTTGATTTTTGGAATCAGGGGGTGATTTTACATAAGAATTTCATAACGGCGTTTCTGGTAAAGAGAAAAAGTTGAAATTTGTGGTCCAGTGTAATTAACGCATTCCATAGATATTACAAAATTCATACACTTTGATTCAATTGCGCGGGCTAAAGATAAGTTTTAAATAAATCTTTCGTGGCCAATAAGAATTGGCTTAGACCTAAGACATCATAATATTACTATTACAATACGGTCAAATCACTTTTATTTTCCCCCATACAAAATCGACCCAGCCTAATAAATATATTTCAGTAATTTGTAAGAAAATATGTATATTAAAATGGATGAACTTTATACTGAAGTAACAATATTGAAAGAAATATTCTTCAAAATAAAAGGTCATAGTGAGTTTATGAATAGAACCAAAGATCAAAAATGGAACAATCTATATATATAATACGCGAAGGCATTTTTTGTGCAGCATAAAAGATCTGCACCGTTCATTCGATTTTCAAAAATGGGGTGTCAAATTAAAGCGCTTGGCCTGTAAATGTGCAAACTGGTTTTATTTTTTCGAAAAGAGTTGCCACCTGTTAAATAATTAAACTTAAGTTATTTATACAGTTCTCGTCGATCTCTTGATCAAACCAGACGTTTACGCTCTGTTCTCTTTGCCTTATCGTTCGCTTACTCGCTTATACACCCGCCTAACGCGAAAACCAGTTTTGTGCTTACAAGAACAAACAGCGCATCGTGCTAGTTAAAAACTTGTAAACAAATATAAATAACAAAGGAAACTAACAAACAAAAAGTGTTAAAAAACCAACAAAATATACAAATTTGCGACCAAATTCTGTTCAAAATGCCAGACCCTCCCGATATTTGAAGTAAACATCCTCCTGATATAGACAATGGGAAATTCTTAATCATTAACAGAATAGATAATCAACCATTCACAAGTGTATCGCCCTTCATCATTAAAAAAGCCATTGACTATACTTGCAGTAGTGAAGTTACTAAAGCTACTAAACAACGCGACGGCACCCTCATAATTAAAACACAAAACGTGCACCAAACAAACAAGTTGTTAAAGCTGACATCAATGCCCATTAGCCCATCAAACTCTGCCCCAGTTTCAGTTACACTTCACAATTCCCTAAATTTCACCAAAGGGGTTATATACTCAAGTGATCTGCGTAATATAAGTGAAGACACAATTCGCGAAGAAATAAAAGACCAAAAAGTGCGTGAGGTTAAAAAAATCTTAAAAAAAGAAAACAATGAACTAAAAGGAACCGGTTTAATAGTTTTATCTTTTGAATCACTCCACCTGCCTGAGTATTTGTTTATTGAATACGAAAGAACCAAAATAAGGCCGTCTATCCCCCTTCCACTCAAACGTAAAAACTGCCAGCGTTTCGGACACCCAACAAAAGTTTGTAAAAACCCACAGCTATGCGGAAACTGTGCCAGAAACTACCACTTGGACCTCGATAAAGGCGAACTATGCGGACAAAAAAAATCCGATATTCATCAAACAAAACGAAATAATAATAATAATAATAGATTGGCGCTTACACATATGTTAGTGTTTGGCCGAGCTTCTCCTCCGATTTGTGGCGTGCGCCTTGATGTTGTCACACAAAGCGGAGGGACCTACAGTTTTACGCCGACTCCGAACGGCGATTGTATTTTTATGAGAAGCTGTTTTTCATGGCAGAAATACACTCGGAGGTCTGCCATTGCCTGCCGAGGGACGACCGCTGTTAAGAAAAAACCTTTTTTCTATATTTTTGCGATGTTGCTTTGACCAGGGTTTGAACCCAGGCATTGTGGAGTGGAAGCGCGCACTGCTTACCACCACACCACAGCGGGACAAAACGAAATTCAAACAATAAAAACATTACAAAAAATGGACTATAAATCTGCTCTTACTATATACCAATCTAGACATCAACACCTTATTCAAATGTCTTAAAACTCCAACGAAGCAACTTTAGCACCAGCCAAAACCATTCCCCAAATGAGGACAATCCTTGGGTACCAATATCACCGAGAAGAATCACCACCTACGACGACATCACGCCTCTCGACATAATGCATGATGAAAATACACAGGTCGACATTTTGCACGATGACAGCGATTCACCTAGGACCGCTTGCGAGAGCGCTTCAGCCATAGAACGCCCAGGCGAAAACCACACGGGCAGCAAAACGCTTATATATCCTAAAAACATTTCAAACAGAC
>NW_023458928.1:44235-45282 GCF_013731165.1 Rhagoletis pomonella
TAGGGCAGCAAGAAATTCGGTGAGTTTGATGTCGTTTTCCAAGGATGAGGCCTTTGGGTGAAGGGTGTAATTTGTATGGAGTATTGAGATTTTCGCTTTTGCGGTGCAAAAGGTAGGAGAATAGTTTGAGTCTGATGATTCTTCAGACCAATGTTTTCCGAAGTGCTCAGCTATTGTGGGGATGTTGGTCTCTGATATACCCTTTACTTGTAAGCAGTGAATACTTTTGAGGGTTTGGAGACCGCAATAGCTCCGTATATTTTGCCATACTTTGCTCAATGGAGTTCTGGGACCTATTGTAGATGTAAACTTGAACGTACTTAGTCTTTTTGACAGCCTGAGCTGGCGGCGGAATTTCGCATTGGCTTTTTTGTAGTTGACCATGTTTTCAGTGGTGATATTGCGTTTAAATGTGTGCCAACATCTAAGTTTGATCGTGCGGAGAGTATCTAACTCTTTATTCCACCATGGGACATTATATTTGTTTGTGAATGGTTGAGTTAGAGGGATGGATTTATGTGCGCTTTGGAGAATTATTTTGTTCAGATTAGCGGCTTATTTATTTATGTTATTACTGTGAGGAATGTTGGTGTTGTAGAACTCGCAGTACTCTTCAAATGCTTGCCAGTTTGCCTCCTTAATTTAAAATTTGGGTGTAGTTTTAGTTTTGGGTGCTGGATTAGATTTAAATAATGATATCAAAATTGGGTAGTGATCACTGCCGTACAAGTCGGCTTCGATGGACCATGATGCATTTAGATGTATAGACGGGGAGCTAAAGGCGAGGTCGATGTGAGTGAACGTGTGGTGGGTGGTATAGTGTGTAGGTGAGCCGTTGTTGAGTAGGATGTAGTTGTTTTGCTGAATGAATTTTTGAAGTGTATTACCTCTAGCGTTGTTTTTTGGGGACCCCCAGCTGTTGAAGTCATCAACAATGAAGGATGGGGAGCTATAATGGTTAAGGACGGAATGAAGGTTCTGGTAGGAAAATTTTTGTTTGGGGGGGAATGTATGCGTTTATAATGTTAAACTTAATTTTAGAGTATA
>NW_023458928.1:45382-46396 GCF_013731165.1 Rhagoletis pomonella
ACACTTTCTTCATGCTTTCTGAAACCTAGTCGTCAACCCCATTTTCGAAATCATGTAGCCGGCAAAATTTTCTAGTTCATCATATTCCACATCGTTGAATGTACTGATAAAATCTTCTGGTAAAAAAAAAATATTTGTTCTAGTGATCAGGTAGCATGAATTTGATGAAATGTCATAATTTTATTAAAAGTCAAATGGTTAACAACAACAACGAATGTCATTAAATGAAACTACCTTCTTTTTTGTATCATGGGGTGCGTATATACACTTATATATATACTCAGATGTGAGCAGTCAAATACGTGCGTAATAAATTTTGTATGAAAATATTATTTTTAAATGCGAACATTTTTAAACGATAATCAAATCAAAATATAAATCAGTAATACAAATATTCAGTTCAGCATAATTTAAAGGAGACAAACTAATTTCTTTGTTTACATTAAGCCATCCTTAGGAGCCATACTTTGGGCTTTATCGTGTTATAACTAATATATATTGATCATCACCTGTACTACAAATTTTGTTCCATTATTAATATTAGATAGATTAAGGTAACGATCAAATTTCTAAATTAAAATTATACTACTACGGTACATTCCGTTTAGCTGCCTATTCGATTAGCTGTTTTATTTAGCTGCACTTTTCTAGTATAATGATTAATTCCGAAGGAGTTTTATTCATTATGAACGAACCTTTTTCGTTTAACAGCATCGCGAGATTAAAAAAACTATTTAATCTTTCCATTTCAAAATAATCTAAAGATGGTAAGGTTTCACAAAAAAAAAACACAGTTTTAAATATCCGAATTATCTAATAGATAAATATATATATGTATATCCCCCTTTTACAAACTCATTTATATAGACCTTATTATAATCACCTACCAAATATGTATATAACTGCATACCAAATTTAAAGTTGATGCGACATATGGTTCCGAAGTTATAGCTGATAAACCTTTCAACGAATATGGGATATGCCACGCCCCTTTCACAAACTCGTTTATATATA
>NW_023458928.1:46496-47530 GCF_013731165.1 Rhagoletis pomonella
AAAGTGTATGCTTACATATCGTCGCTTAAAGTACAAAACCGCGTATCGTCGTTCTGCAAAACCGCGTAATTGACATTTTTTGCCAAAAAATTGGATTTGCTCACACAAGCTCTTGGCTCAAGCCTTATCCATTCGTCCTGAAATGCGATTTCTTTATAAAAAAAGGGAACCATTTTGAAATATGAGTGTTTTTACTTTCTACAAAACAATTTATGCAACCTCACATACGCAGTTGTGCATTTTGTTGATAGACGGTTTTGTACTTTAAACGACGATCTGTTAGTTTATCGGAGGGCGATCTCTTTAAGCCGACTTCAGGTATTTTGCATAAATTAAGAATTTGTGAAATTTAATGATGATGCGCTAGCATCGTTCGAGCACCCCCTGCACCTACGTGGCTACGCCCATGTACACATGTAACCATAAGTGGGCGTGGCTACGCCCATTTGCTAAAATTTTTTAATATTCTTATTTTTCGTCTAAAACTCATTGTAAATATCAATTTTGAGTGAATTATCTTTAGTAGTTACTAAAATATCGCAGTTTTCGTATTTCTGAAAATTACCGTTATATGGGAGGTAGGCGTAGTTATTGTCCGATTTCGCCCATTTTCAATACCATCCGTCCTACGGCCGAAATAAGTATACGTACCAAGTTTCGTTAAGATATTTTAATGTTTACTCGAGTTATCGTGTGCACAGGCGGACGGACAGACGAACGGACGGACGGACAGACAGTCACCGCTTAATCGATTTCTCTTTTCATTCTGATCATTTATGTATACATTTGTCTATATCTCTCTCGATTCGTTTTGCCTATTACAAACAACCGTTATGTGAACAAAGTTATAATACCCTTGTGCACAAGTGCGCTCGGGTATAATAAGAAAGCAAAAAAATAACAGAATAATGCGCGCGTGGTTTTTATTACAAAATGAAAAGAACAATTACGATGAGGTCTCCTTTAACAGTTTACATTTTAAACTTAAGCTATAACTTCGGAACCATAAGTCCCACGAACGTGAAATTTGGTAT